>NC_134839.1:5373877-5682306 GCF_965363235.1 Mytilus galloprovincialis | reverse complement strand
ATCAGTTGAAAAAGGCTTAACTCATTAGATAGACAAAAAATAAAAGTTTGCGTCAATTATTTCTTGAACCTACCATTTTTTTTTGTCTGTGTTGGATTTGTGTGGCATTAAAAAAACTAGAGGCTCTCAAGAGCCTGTGTCGCTCACCTTGGTGTATGTGCATATTAAACAATGGACACAGATAAATTCCTTACAAAATTGTGTTTTGATGATGGTGATGTGTTTATAGATTTTACTTTACCGAACATTCTTGTTGCTACAATTATCTCTATCTGTAATGAACTTGGCGCAGTAATTAGAGTGGAAAATATTTTATAAAAATCTACAAAAATTTATGAAAAATGTAAAAAATTGACTATAAAGGGCAATAACTCCTAAAGGGGTCAACTGACCATATCGGTCGTGTTGACTTATTTGTAAATCTTACTTTGCTGAACATTATTGCTGTTCACTGTTCATCTATATCTATAATATTATTCAAGATAATAACCAAAAACAGCAAAATTTCCTTAAAATTACCAATTCAGGGGCAGCAACCCAACAACGGGTTGTTAGATTCATCTGAAATTTTCAAGGGCAGATAGATCTTGACCTGATAAACAATTTAACTCCATATCAGATTTGCTCTTAATACTTTGGTTTTTGAGTTATAAGCCAAAAACTGCATTTTACCACTATTATCTATTTTTAGCCATGGCGGCCATCTTGGTTGGTTGACCGGGTCACCAGACACAGTTTTTAAACTAGATACCCCAATGATGATTGTGGCCAAGTTTGGTTTAATTTGGCCCAGTAGTTTCAGATAAGAAGATTTTTGTAAAATATTACTCAGATTTACGAAAAATGGTTAAAAATTGACTATTATAAAGGGCAATAACTCCTAAAGGGGTCAACTGACCATTTCGGTCGTGTTGACTTATTTATAAATCTTATTTTGCTGAACATTATTGCTGTTTACAATTTATTTCTATCTATAATATTATTCAAGATAATAACCAAAAACAGCAAAATTTCCTTAAAATTACCAATTCAGGGGCAGCAACCCAACAACGGGTTGTTCGATTCATCTGAAATTTTCAGGGCAGATAGATCTTGACCTGATAATCAATTAAACCCCTGTCAGATTTGCTCTTAATGCTTTGGTTTCTGAGTTATAAGCCAAAAACTGCATTTTACCCCTATGTTCTATTTTTAGCCATGGCGGCCATCTTGGTTGGTTTACCGGGTCACCGGACATAATTTTTAAATTAGATACCCCAATGATGATTGTGGCCAAGTTTGGTTTAATTTAGCCCAGTAGTTTCAGAGGAGAAGATTTTTGTAAAAGCTAACGACGGACGACGACGACGACGACGACGACGACGACGACGGACGACGGACGCCGGGACGCCGGACGCCAAGTGATGAGAAAAGCTCACTTGGCCCTTTGGGCCAGGTGAGCTAAAAAGAGTATTAACTACACAGTACAGCTTCCAACAAGAATACAAGATTTATTGATTTTAAAAATGCGACCAAAATTAAAAAAATGCTCGCAGCAGAAAAATTCAACAGTTTGATTTTCATTGAAATAAAATAATTGTTATGATTTACACACCATTACTTTTCCAATATAAATATTCGAACTATTTTGTTTGTTGTTTCCTTTATAAATTTACATCATTTTTAAAAAGACCACTTTGTGTCTTCGATATTTAGACTAGACTATAAAAGCGATGTTCATTATCTTTCTTCTGCTGTAAGTTTAATTTAGTTATTTTGTGTCATAATTGCCATCTCGTATGTTTTTAAATTTGAATAAAGAAGAGTCAGGTTGTCTTATACGTCAATGATACACACAAAAAAAATCGACAGCAAATGAAATGAGGTGCAACATTCATTCTCTATGAAAAGAATACATCACAATGATGTAATTTTTGTAAGAAAAATACCAATTTCGTGAGAAGTTGCGTGTTGGACTTGAAGAGCCAAGGCAAACTGACAAATATCTGAATGAACGAATCGATTTATGGTATATAAAAAAAACCAAACAAAGCCCACATGGTTAGCATTGAATAAATAGTAAGCCACTCTTAAATGATCACAACGTAGAAGTTTTTGTTCTCTTAATCAATAAGATATTTTCTGAAATAACGCGGGTCCCCATTAACTTAAAAGTTTGATTTTTTTTATTTACCATGAATAAAATGTGTAACAAGTGATTATTTAAATCCCCACTTGAAGGCCTCCGATAGACTGAGTGAGCATAAAATCATCGCCCACGACAAACATGTTATAGGCAAATTTTTCAGTACAATTACTAATAAACGTTTTACCGTCGACCACACTGTTATGAATTTCATTCTAATATCTTTACACTTATTTAAAAAGATAATTTTCATTTTTGATCTTATCACGATTTTATTAACCTTGACGACAAACGAAGGCTCCAGCTACGTGGGTTATTCAGTGTGCACCACATTTTTATGTTATTTCTTTATGGACAGAACAAATATAAGTCATTCCTTAAATTAAAAAAATATTGAAATTGTAAACAATATTCCCATTCTAATCAATACGAAACAAGTCATTAGACTGGAACACAGGAAAATCGGAGAAACACCAGGAATATGACAACTATAAGACATTAAATAAAACCAAGAAAAAAGAAAAAAAAATCGACTGGAACGGCATTTTCAAAACGGGGAAGTCAATAAAACTGACAAATCTAAACGCTATCACCAACAGTCGTCATATTCAACTATCATATTCTTGACTTGGTTCAGACATTTTCCAAAGAAAATGTTTGTGTAAAATCTGGATTTAGAGTTAGCTATAATACCTTCAAATTGTGTGATACGTGCATATAAATCCGCTGCATTGATTAAAGACATTATTGGCTACCGCGAAAAAAATGGAATCAAGCAGCCATGCAGCATTGTGTTAACAAACATCAAAGACATACATCATAACTTAAATAAATAAGCATATAACTAAATAAAAAAACGACGCCATAAAAAAAGTTTTTTTTTTTTGTAATTACAGCACATTTCAGTCAGTATGTAGCTAATGGTAATATCTTTGGTTAGCTTGCTTGTTAGCTGAACCGTAAAGTCATTGTTAGGTAAGGTAAACTTCCCTCCTTTTAAAGTAGCTTAGTCCTACAGAGAGATAGATTTTGTATCTAAGGGGCTAGTCTACTATTAAAGGAGGGAAGTTTACCTTACCTAACAATGTCTTCACGGTTCAGCTAACAAGCAAGCTAACCAAAGATATTACCATTAGCTACATACTGACTGAAATGTTCTATATAGTAAATAAAATCCAGTATAGCATATCAATAGTTGGACATTAGGAACTATACACATTTTCGAAATAAATTACAAATTGAATAAAATATCTTCATACGAGGGTACAAAAAATGAATAGACAACTTTCGCGCCTTTATGACTTCATCTACCAGATAGAGGGGATCGCCTCTATCCCTGCACTATAAACGTTCATCAAACGTCTTAGTGATCGTCATTGTCCAGGATTAACTAGAAATAATGTTTGTTCTGTAGGTACTTAATCACAATCCCCTAATGAAAGCAGTGCTGATTGTCAATTATGATAATTCAATTTGCCGAATAATTCGTGCAATAAAGCATCATAGTTTTCCAACCACTCGCTTAACAGGGAACGGAAGTGAGGATGCCCCTAAACGCATGAATGATGTTCTCCAAAACTAAAGTTTTTGACGGAAATGCATTTAACTCGAAAGTTGTGTAAGGCTACAAATTAATTTCGTATGTAGCGTCCCTCTGAACCTACCTACATCGCAAAAACCAAAAATTGAAGATGTTTATATGATATCAAACCACGTTAACAGTCATACGACAAAAAAGAAGCATAAAAGTACAAATACTAATAAATTGAAACGGCACAAAATTAAAAAAATATATGAGCGTCACTGATGAGTCTTATGTAGACGAAACGCGCGTTTGGCGTATTAAATTATAATCCTGGTACCTTTGATAACTATATACAGAATGTCCGCACATAAAATCTAAGAGTCTAAGAATTCTGTATTTAAAAATCAACGTTTGTTTGACTTTGATAGATAGCTGTCTTATTTTCAATTTTTACACACCCAATTATTTTATATTTTCTTACCTTTTCAGACTGTGTAACCAATGTTCTTTTACAACTGTTTGAAAACTATCCAGTTTAAAATAAGAACCTGACTGGATATTGTTCATATCATATTGAATATTTTGAGAATTTATTATCTTTTTCAAATAGTTGTACCTAGAAACTGAGAGCTCTTTATGTCAAACTATCAAACTATCGTAAATTTTGTTGACAAAGATTAATATATTTGTAAGAAGTTTTGAAATATGTTTACAATATGACAATTTTGATTTAACGAGGGGTACAAACTATGCAGCTAGGTATAAATTAAGGTAATAAATCATCAAAAAATTTATGTCATGCTTCTACTTTTAAATTGAAGGGATTTGTTGTTGTTGTTGCATATATATGTATTAACATATAAATTGATCGTTGCAATCATGTCTCAGTGTTTCATCTTGTTGCAAATGTGTTTACTCTATATTCATCAATTATACATATTCAAATAACGTCAAATTGACAATCAACGTCTCTGACATGTTCCAGTACTTCATGTTTCACTGAAAACTGTTGACTTATGTACCCTTTAAACGAGTAAATCACATTTCTTATCTAGAAAAAAAACCATCAAAGAAACCCTGAAAGAACAAGTCGTACTTCGTTTTAAAAAGAATATGAGCCAAAAATGACAAAAAATTTTTTTTAAGAAAAGACAAAAGATATTTTGTAAAAATATATTTGAGTTCAAACTTTTTACGAATGTTGTGTTTTAATCGCCTTTCTGGAATATCTTCACAAATACGCTATAAATGAAATATTTGGAATTAAATGAGTTATAGAAAACAAAGGATATAAGGTATCCATCCATGACACAAAATCAAGTCATGCACAGTGAAAACAACACACAAAAAGCAAAAAAAAAAAAAAAAAAAAAAAACAAGCCCTTTATTGCTGTTCTTCATCTCATATAAATACTTGATGCAATTAATCATGTTAATGATATGAAAGAAAGCAACATCACGTTTCTGTCTTGTAATTGCTCAGTACATATTTTACCGTCATTGTATCCCTCTTCCTTTAAAATACACAGAGTGCTATCAAGACTTGTAAGTTAGATACATTGTAATAGCATTATAACTACTACACATTGGGTCGTTTTCTTATCTTATAGAGGGTAAATGTACAAAATTTGCATTGAGCGAATACGAATACTTTATTTCTCATAAACTACAATTACATAATTATAGAGAACATACAAAACTATAATTACTATATGGTACAATTATTACACGCATGTGTGAACAATACAATGAAATTTACCTGGAGGATTGACTTCTACATTTAGAATATTGATAAATTTACATAGTTTTCTAATATTACAATATTAGATGATTTAAACAGTTCATCAACTTTATAGATATTAGGGTTTGACCAAAAGTATTTCGGTAAGAATGTCTTTCTTTCAAACTTAAATGTTTCACAATTCATAATGTAATGGTACTCGTCACCAATGTCGTTTGAGTCACAAAGACGATAAAGTCAAAATATTCAAACGGAATAGAAGCACAAGGAAAAGCACAAATTCAAGATCATAATATTATAAATACAATTACAATCTGGAGATATATAGACAATCATAACTGTTTAGTGTCTTTAAATATCAGCTGTATTTGTACAAGGCTAGGAAGCAAGGTGTTTGCGAGCTTTTAGTGAGCTATTACACCTGTTTCGAGCCGAGTACAAATACAGCTGATATTTAAAGACACTAAACAGTTAACACTGGACACTTTTAATTTGCAAAACACTCATTTGCAAATCCGCCGCCGCCTCAAACAAGAGCTACAATATCATGTATATAACCAAAATGTGCGGAATTACATGGGATTCAATAATTTCATTGGTTTAATACTGTTACTTTCATATTTATTTTGCAATTTGAATTATAAAAACATGGGATTTTCAATATCCCATGGGACAGGGCAAAATCCCATGGGATTTACCATTATCCCATGGGATTTTGGTTAAATCCCATGGGATTTTTTTTGGTCCCATGGGATTATTGTAGTCCCATGGGATATTTGTTGTCCAATGGGACAAAAAAAATCCCATGGGATTTTTAATATCCCATGGGACAAAATAAAATCCTATGGGATTAAAATTATAAATATATATATATATAAATATAAAGTTATGTGTATGTTACAATGAATGCTGTTTGGTAGTAAAATGTTTTAAATGTATACGAGTTTTTTTTATATTTTTTATATATACATATATATAATTTTTTTAAAATTTTGTCACAAACATGTTTTTTATTTGTTTATATGACAATAAAGATTATTCTTATTTTGGAATGTATAATAATAATATTTTACAGTCAAAGAATAAAGTCCTTTCACTGAAACAAAATGATGAAATTTCTAAATAAATGAAAAAATATTGTTTTGAAATCTTTGTCTTGTTTATTCTATTATGAAAAATAGAACTGAAAAAATATTTCATATTCTGACTGAATAGTTCACTCTTTTCATGAGGTAAGATTTTCTTTGTTATAGGTTCATTGCAATACTTGTATAGGCAAACAATTTGAATTATAATATATAACTTTGTGGTGTACATAATAGTATGCTTATATTTGCAAATTTATAATATAAACACTTTTTGTTAAAGTTTTTGCTTTTTTTATTCACAACTTGCTATGTACAATTATTCAGTCCACTATATAAGAGTGAAGTCAATAAATAATTTCATTCACTAGAATATTCCTGCAATTCTTAGACAAAACATTTTTTCAATCTGTTCTTCAAAGATCTTCCTCTGTACATCTTTATTGAATCGAGAGATTCAAATGAGAAGACAAAGCAAGTTTATTTGGACAACAACATTCTAATATCTTGTTCATTCCTTCCATCTTTCAATTGATAATTACATTGTTGTATTTATATGATCAAGTTCTTGTGCATCAATGATCGTGATGATATGACTCCTTTTTGTTTATAGTCATCATGTTGAAATTTCCTCTTTCAAATAAATGTAGGAAAAACACGTTCCATTTCAAATTAATAAAAAAGTTGCACTATGGAGAAAAATATCAGCTTTAAGTTTTCCGTTCAGTATTGATCTGTGAATGATGACCATGAAAATCCAGATTTCTGACCTACAAATACACAAACTCAAAAATTATCAGTGAAGAGATCAATAAAATGGCTATTTTATCATGTTTATGATTAATATGATAAACTTTCATTTAAATATTCAAGTACTAAATTACAGAAATCGCTTAAATTTTATAATAGTTTAGTTAAAGTACAGCTTATTTAAAATTATAATAAAAAATATAGGCCACCGTTGAGTTAAATAAGATATTACATTTTTAATGCCAAAAAATGGCATTTTTGCACCAAAGGGAGATAATTTGGAGCTTTTTCAATGATATATGCATTTTAAAAGTCATCTGGGGCCAAACCGAATTGATTGTTTTGAATGATTTGGTGTACCATATGATAAAGATATAAATAAATTGAGTTATGAAAAAAAAATATTAAAACATTTTTCTGAAATTGTTATACCCTAGAGCCTCCTTAAATGTCATTTGATCTCTATTGGAGAAATGTCTCATTGGAAATCAGACTGCTAAGTGTTTCTTATTTTTATATCAACCCAGCCATATTATACCTGTCTAATATCAGGAGCTTGTACATAGTTCAGTGGTTGATGTTGGTTCATACCCGTCATTTTTATTTTTCATAATTTTTTGTTTTTATAAATTAGTCTGGTATATTTGACGTTTGAATTGATGCTCTGTTTCAAATTTGGTTAGTGTTGACTTTTATAGATTACTATAACATGTATAGGGTATGGGTTTTCTCATTACTTACAGGTCATCAATGGCCTCTAATAAGTAATTACAATGCTTACATCCACTAAATTGAACTCTGATGGATAGTTTTCTCTTTAATCATACCACATCTTATTTTAATAAATATTTAATTATTATTCAAGGACAAAAAATTTTATAACAGTGGACTTACCATTTAGGCTTTGTTGACCTCTGTAAATCTTATTTTGTTGATAATTTCTTCTGTTTATAGTTTCCCCTTTATCTTTCATGTTCTTGCCCTACACATAAAAGGGTAAACATCATTTAATGACAAAAATAACTACTACATGTATTACATAATTAGTAGGCAACTGAAAATTTTGTCTTATTTGTATATAACATCAACTTACTCATCATTCTTGCTGTTCAATATCATGAATATTATCATTATTCTATGAATATGAGGTCACAGTAAAATTAACCTTGGCAGGCAGACATCTTTTTTTATTTGATACCTTGTAGTCATTCCATACAACAAGTAGACCTATGCTTAAAAAATCTAAGGCCAAAATTAAAAATATGTTTGTTTCCCCTCCCCCCACACGGGTCCAAAATAAGTGCCCGGGTCAAAAAATTATTTTCCACAAAAAAATCGAAATTATTTTTTTCCTGAAAATAATTTGTTTCCATTTTTGGAAAGTGCTTGAAAGCAGAAGGATTGATAATCTAAATAAATACACTCAAATTGAGCACAAACAACTGATAAGTGGCCTGGACTGGACAAGTCAAACCATTCATGTGACCATGCTATGACAATCACATC
This sequence comes from Mytilus galloprovincialis, assembly GCF_965363235.1. Classification (NCBI taxonomy): domain Eukaryota; kingdom Metazoa; phylum Mollusca; class Bivalvia; order Mytilida; family Mytilidae; genus Mytilus; species Mytilus galloprovincialis. The sequence goes on along the minus strand of NC_134839.1, from coordinate 5,673,574 downwards.
CAGTTAAAAAAAACTAGAGGCTCTCAAGAGCCTGTGTCGCTCACCTGTTAATGTGTTTACTGATGTCGGCCATCTTCGTTGGTAGGCGGGGTCATTAGACACTTTTTTTATTATGCCCCACCTACGATAGTAGGGGGGCATTATGTTTTCTGGTCCGTGCGTCCGTTCATCTGTCCGTCCGTCCGTTCGTCCGTCCGTCTGTCCGTCTGTTCGTTCGTCCGTCTGTCCCGCTTCAGGTTAAAGTTTTTGGTCTAGGTAGTTTTTGATGAAGTTGAAGTCCAATCAACTTGAAACTTAGTACACATGTTCCTTATGATATGATCTTTCTAATTTTAAAGCAAAGTTAAACTTTTGACCCCAATTTCACGGTCCACTGAACATAGAAAATGAAAGTGCATGTTTCAGGTTCAAGATTTTTAAAAAAGTTACAAAAAATGATGAAAAGTTGTTAAAAATTTACTATAAAGGGCAATAACTCCTTAAGGGGTCGACTGACAATTTTGGTCATGTTGACTTATTTGTAGGTCTTACTTTGCTGAACATTATTGCTTTTACAGTTTATCTCTATCTATAATAGTATTCAAGATAATAACCAAAAACTGCAAAATTTCCTTAAAATAACCATTTCACAGGCAGCAACCCATCAACAGGTTGTCCGATTCGTCTGAAAATTTCAGGGCAGATAGATCTTGACCTGATCAACAATTTTACCCCCATGTCAGATTTGCTCTAAATGCTTTGGTTTTTGAGTTATAAGCCAAAAACTGCATTTTACCCCTATGTTCTATTTTTAGGCATGGCCGCCATCTTGGTTGGTTTGACAGGTCACGCCACACATTTTTTAAACTAGATACCCCAAGGATGATTGTGGCCAAGTTTGGTAGAATTTGGCCAAGTAGTTTCAGAGGAGAAGATTTTTGTAAAAGTTTACGGACGACGGACGCAGGACGACAGACGACGAACGCCAAGTGATGAGAAAAGCTCACTTGACCTTTCAGGTCAGGTGAGCTAAAAAAAACCTGCCTTCCTGGTCTGTTTACAAAGGGTAGACCCGGGGGAGGGGAAACAGACATTCTTTTAAATGTGGCCTGATAAAATGACAAAACCAAGAAAACTTATCATTGACCAAAGAACAATAAAATGCGGTCATGGTTTATATATGAATCTGCCATTCAGACATGCACACCTTACAATTGTTTCATATCTACCAAATATAATCTACCTGTAACTTTAAACATATGATAAACTGACAAAACAATGCAGTGTTTCATTGACCAATGAACCATGCATGAAAATGAGGTCAAGTTCATATAAAAATTATGACAGACAGCTAAGTGCATCTTACAATTATTTCATTCACTAAATAAAGGGGCCTTATTGCTTACAGTATCCGGAAAATAGACCAAACCACAAAAACTAAATATTTTCAAAGTTCCTTATACCCTGCCAATTTGTTATGGTTGTGCCTGTTCCAAGTCAGGATCCGATAATTCAGTGATTGTCGTTTGTTTATGTGTAACATATCTGTTTTTCAATTTTTTTGTACATAAATTAAAGCACAATACATTTGTACATGAAACACAAAGCTCATCACTGAGATAGTAGTCTCAGATAGAGGGAGGCGGGGTCAACCAAACTCCCCTATTCAATCTGAATGCAGGACAGAAAGTCACAGTCAAAAAGTCACACACTGTCACAGGACAAAAAGTCACAATTTAGTTTTGAGATTATTTTTCTTTGAACAAGAAAACACTCTTTTTGTATTTTTCTTGAAGTTTTATACATGAACATGATGTAGCAACTTTTAAATTAAAATTTATTAAAAACAAATAAATCAGTGCATTAGGTTTGCGCACATTACCATTACATTTGCACACAAAAATCATTACGTTTGTGTGCAGCTTTTGATTACATTTGCACGCATTTTTTAACATGTAAATATAAAAAAAAAGATATAGTATGATTGCCTTTTACAGCTGACTATGCGGTATGGGCTTTACCTCGGGCTTTGCTCATTGTTGAAGGCTGTTTGGTGACCTATGGTTGTTAATGTCTGTGTCATTTTGGTCTTTTGTGGACAGTTGTCTCATTGGCAATCATACCACATCTTCTTTTTTATATTATGAACAATTTCCTAAAATTAAAAATGAATATATGTAATAAAAAGAAGATATTTCAAAATCTTTTTTCATTTATATTCAATCAATTGTCAACAAATTGTTTGTGACTTTTTGTCCTATCAACTTTGTTACTTTATGCCTGAGTTTGACATGTGTTTGACTTTTTGTCCTGTGACTTTTTGTCGGAATGTCCTGTGACTTTCTGTTCGTTTACCTTCCATCTAAATCAGTGAACTGAATAATTGTTTTTTGCAGAAGTCCGGGGAGTGTTAAAAAATCACATGTGCAAGTTGAGAGTCAACACTTACACAGGGACTACACAATACTTTTTCAGAATGTCAGCAAAAAAGAATCACTGGTGACAGGGGAGTGTAACCGATGAATTGATCCTGAATCAGTTAAGATTTTCCCGGTACGTCTAAACACCGCTCAGGAGGACCTCCTGGGTGCACACATGCAGGACATACAAAGTGCACTCATGATCACTCATGACAGACCCTATATAGTCGCCGTCGTATCTGCACACATGATGGATGTATATATTCGTTATAGATCGTCATACACTTCTCATTTTAGAGTTAAATTTGCAAGCAACCTCTTAAGATTTTAAAATAATAATGCTACTAAAAATATATTATTTCCCCCAATTTTCGCAATTTTTTCGCCGTATAAAATATTTAGGCGACTGTGCTTTTAGTGAATATAAACGATTACGAGGCCTCACGAATAAATATAAATATGAAATATACTGGAACATCGATTAGCATAGATCGAGCAGCAGAGTAAACTTCCACATAAATCTCGAAGTTATTTACGCCGGATAATATAGACTGTGCTCCTGAATAAAGTTGTCAAATACATTAATTTGTGTTTTTTACTTCTACAAGAAATTTGATTCAAATGCTAATTACGCACCATTTGCTGAGCAGAGAATCATTCTAAGCCAGGAACCGTCTATACTAACTGATAACAGTAAGAATAGAACTTGAACAGGGGCGGATGCAGGAATTTTCGAAAGGGGGGTGCTAACCCAGGGCACCCAGGGCAAAGGGGGGGGGGTACAAAACATATGTCCCGATACAAATGCATTGATCGGCAAAAATAAAGGGGGGGGTGCGCACCCCCGGAACCCCCCCCCCCCCCCTGGATCCGCCACTGTTGAAGTCTCTGTAAAAAGGCAGTCAATCCTAACAGAACTGTATTAACTTAATGATACATGTACATCAAGTTCCAGCACCTCACCAAGCACCCTTGCCTTGCATACTGAGATGGCAAACTGGTGTGTGTCAGTATTTTAATATAAAACTGCGTAGGTTCATATCGTTTGATTCAACGTTTGTTTGGTTATTTTTTAAGGATCGTTGTAAAATTATATCTAAATCTTTGTTAAAATACGATTTTAAATTGTTCAATTCTTTCTATTTCATAATTTTGTCAAAGTCTACTTTTTAAAGTTTTAAATTTTACAGAAAAAATGAATATTCCATTTTGATTTGAAGAAAGTCTTTTTGAACTGTCATGACATGGTGTTGCAAAGCTGATTACAGGTAACTATAACATACAGTAATTTTCCATTTCGACAGTGCGTGTATTCTCGGGTGTGTATAACGTATAGTTTTCTAGAGAACATCCTGTCTACGTGTAATACAGATTGATGACATTATACAACATTTCTTTGGTTAAATGTGATAAGGTATCTGTGTCCATTCCCTATTTCAACACCACTAATTTTTCGAAGAAAAAAAATCAAAAAAAAATTATATGAAATTAAGAAGAAAAGTAGCAAATATAAACTTCAGTAATTGCGCATTGAGTAAACATAATTCCAATATTGCATGAACAAATCCGTGAGAAAACGTATATATACATGTATGAATAAAGATGTGTTTTAAAAGACCTATTGGCATTATTTCACACTAGGATCTAAGATAACTAGAACTAAGCAATGGTTGATCCAGAAATTTTCATACGTGGGGACTCATTGACTGCCTTAGAGTGTTCACGTCAAGTCATGCTTCCGTGATTCCCTATATAATCTACCATTTGTTTCCAAAGATTTAGGAGGGGGGCTGGTACACACATATATATATAAATATACCTCTGCGGCGGAGCCAGCCATTTGAAAAGGAGGGGGGTCTCAACCCAGGACAAAAGGGGGAGGGGGTGGTTCCAACCATATGTCCCCATTCAAATGCATTGATCGTTCAAAAAAAGGGGAGGTTCCAACCCCCGAAACCCTCCCCCTGGATCCGCCACTGATACCTAGTATGCATATAATTAAGAACAGCTTTGAATATATGCATATAAAATAATGGTACGTTTAAAAACCGTTCAGGATCTCCTGGTTGCACACAGGACATTAAGTAACTTAGAACATATATATATAATAGTAAGAGTTCAGGGTATACATTCGATAACTAACATATTTTATAATTTTGTTATTTTTGTTTTGATAAAATCAGAGACATATAATACATGTATTGAGACATATATATATGTGTGTCTCTGAAAAAATCAAACCATCTTTAAAGAAGTTATTTCAGTTTGAATCGACTGTCTTTTGCATTAGAATTCCAAAACGTTAATGTTATTTACAAATGCCAAAACCTGCAAGAAAGAAACATTTATATTCGGTGATTTTTACACTAAACGTTTTCGTAATTTGTTTTAAAAAATATTAAAAAGTACATGTACATCGTTTTTCCAAGATTTGTATAGTAACTGGTTTAATTAAGTCCCTTTGATGAAATTTAAATTGCGAGACGCTAATTAATAAACTATGATCTATCTATCGGCATGCGTCGTTATTTGGGATACGTCACGGATGACCGATGATCATATTCAATACGATATACCAATCATCATTTGAATTTGGTCAATTGATCTTTAATAATTAGGACTAATTGGTGATGGCAGAGAATAAGTCGCTGGTGATGGTTAAAAACACATAGAAGTAAACTTTGCAAAAAAAAAAGGTTTCCTCGGAAAAAATTATGAAAATATATGAATATGCTAAATATTTTTTTTTCCGAAATAATAATTAAAGACGTTTAGAAATAACAAATTTTCACAATATGTTGATATTAATGGTATATAAGAATTATTGGGGAATTCAAACCATTCCTATTGTAAGTGATAAAACTAAATTTATATCAGGGTGATTGAAATGAGGAAAAAAAGGGGGGATCAGGAGTTCAGGGCCCCCTGTTTGGGAAAAGAATTGGTTGATTATATATGGAATCACTGAGTCATGGCAGGAGCAGGCCCCTCTTAGGCAGTCGGTGGGCCCCACTTATGAAAAATTCTGGATCCACCACTGTGGTCAGGGTGGTCTTCAGTTTTATTATCTTTTTAAAAAAAAATTACACCTGTATAGTGTATATTCTTTAGTGTAAATCAAGGGAAAATACTGTGAACTATCTGTGCATTGGGGCTTATTAAAAGGTATTTCGGGGGGAAGAAAGAAGGGAGGGTGAGTCCATGGGAGGTAATCCCCACCCCTTTCAATTTGAGAATATGCTATTATCTTGTAAACGGTCCAGATCCCCATCCCTAAACCATATATATTCTTGAATGGGACGATAAAACAAATCAAATGAAATTAAAAGGAGGTCTTTGGGGGTTTCACCACTCTGTTCAATTTGAGAATGTGCTATTATCTTGTGAACGATCCAGATCCCCACCCCTAAACCATATATATTCTTGTCGGGGACAATAAAATTAATAATGAAATAAAATAAAAGAGAAGTCCCACCCCCTCTAGTTTGAAAACTTGTAAACGGTCAAGATCCCCACCCCTAAACCATATTTATATATTCTTGTATAGAACAATAAAACAAATAAAAGGAAATATAGGGAGAGTCCATGGGGTTCACCCCCACCCCCACATGTTTGAGAAACTTTTAAATGGTTGAGATCCCCTGTCATCCAGTGGTTAGGTGAAAAAATTTCAGGATCCCTGATCCCCACCGTCAAACCATATATATTCTTGTATGAGACAATAAAACAAATCAAATGAATATAGGATCATCCCCTTTGTCTTGGGTTGGGAACCCCCTTTTTAAAATGGCTGGATCCGCCCCGGCATACCATCTAGCTAGCTATAAAGGCTTTAAAAATATGAAATCAAACAAGGAAATTAACAGTGTAGGCAACTGTTTTGAATTTAAAAAAAAGTCTTTTACATATATAACAATGTTAAATTTTTTGTGCATTTATTTTTGCTTATCGTATTTTCAATAATGGACAAAATTGCATGATTGAATATTGTAATTTAAGAAAAATCAGCATACATGATATAAAATGGGAAGTGGAAACTGGGAATTTGACAAAGAGACAACAACTCAATCAAAGAGCAGACAACGGCCGAAGGTCACCTATGGGTCTTCAATGCAGTGAGAAAAATTCGGCACTGGTCTTCAGCTCATAAATATGTATCAGAAATGAAAACGAGATACAGCTTTCAGTTGTATTAATAAAAACCTCACAATAAGTTCTGAATATCAGAATATACAGTATTGCAAGATTCTCTCAAAATGTACACATAGAGCTGAAAAACTGTCAGTGACTATAAAATTAATCATGCTAACATTAAAGTCCATGGACATGATGGAGTCCATCTTACTATGCATACTCTCGTACAAAGGAATATAAGTATGCAATAGACATCAAGTTTTCAAAAATAAGAGTATCTATGCCATTAATTTACGACAAGATCTTAATCAAGTAATAATTTCGGTTTGTTTAAATATTTCGGAGGTTAGTATGACCTCCTCTTTGGTGATGATGTTTTCGTTTTAAAGTTGGGAAAATTGTTTGTACATGTACCAACAAAAATAAAAACACAAAGTCAATCTAGAATTATATTTTTATCATTTTTTTATGTTTAGGTTGTCAGCAAGATGAAAAGGACAAGTATGCAGTTCAAAATTCAAAATGTGGATAAGTTGAGGTTCTAGGTCTTACCTTTGCAGATTTTCATATTTTGCATGAATGAAATCAAAGGTTATATGATGGACAGCAGAGAAAGAAAAAAACAACTTTTCAATTATCCTGCTCCTGGATAAATGTAAAACATCTTGTTTTTCGGTAAGTTTTATGCTCTGTTTTGATAGTGTTAGTGCATTCATCTTTCCAGTCTTTCCTCTAAATTGTAAGTTTTTGGTGAGTGTTCACCATGAATTTCAGTAAGTAACTTGTGGATTTACATGTATATACTCAAAATTTAGTACTAATATTAATGGGATTTTAGCATGACATCCTGCCAAATGCTTGTTAATCATGTTTATGTTCCAGAACAAACAAGTATTTGGACTGTACGCTTGCCCAATTTTAAGAAGTTGGTCAAGTTTATTACAAACAAATGTACAGTACAGATCAACATAACTGAAATCTTTAATAGATTAATACAAAAAGTTTAATTGCAGTTAAAATAAAAACACAGGTTTGGTCGAGCTGGTACCAGACAGTACAAATATACTTAAATGGTCTGACTGTACACATATGGTGGGACTGTAAGTTCTGGACCGTAAAAGTAACATCCGAATACTGATATGGTCTGGAACATTTATACATGTCTTAAAATTAATATCAAACACATTGGTGTTTGATAGAACTATAATGTTTTGGGATATCAAAATCAAAAATATCCCATTTTTACTTTTAATAAAGAAAAAGATTATTGATGTATGTTTAAATGTATATTAAAATGAGACAGCAAGCCAACAACACAAAAAATAAGGATAAAACATACATATTTTTTTTGTATCAATGTTATAATTTCCAATATGTTCAAGGTATTTTTTCATTGAAATAAAACACAAATTGAAATCTGTCTGAACTTCAAAAGCTTAAAGAAATATTGTTTCTGTTGTCTGCATTTTGTATAATATATTGCAAATTCTTGTGAATAATGGAATGTTATTATAGTTGTCTAAAGTTTTAACATTGATCTTTATACTGTAAATTCATAAATTATTGCGTGCATTTATTATTGCGATTCTGTCATTTTAGACTTAAATGAGATTTTAAATTTTACGATTTTGAGAAAAATCCTGTTTAATCCATATAAAATATTTCATAATGCGAGTTTAAATTATTGCGTTTACAACTCCGTTGCATTTTTCGCAATAAAAAAAATCTCGCATTAATTCTGAATTTACAGTATATATATATATTATGTATATAACTTGGGAAAATACCCAAATGTTATAAAGAAGAATAAATTAATTGATTGTTATATGGTATTAGAATAGGAAGATGTGGTATATTGCTAATTTGACAACCCTCCATCAGAGACCAAAGGATGTAGGCCGTTAGCAACTGATGACACTGGACAACCTTTAACAATCAGTAAAATCCATATCGCATAGCTATTTTTATTGAAAATCATATTATTGCTACATGTATGAAAACAATTTTGTAAAATCCATTACTTTAGATTTTATTGGTTCTTTTTCAGAAGGATTGAAATTCACCACCTAGAATAAATGGAGAAAACATAGAAACAAGACCAGAATAAATTCAAAGACAAAAGTTGGATCAGTTATTATTTTCATCACTCAGTCAATAATTTGAAGTTCTTTTAAATTAAAAAAAATATTGAAACCACAATAATGTCAAAGTTCTGTGCTGAATGTCCAAAAAGTGGACTATACCATCAAACAATGCTGGATGATAAGAAACTATTAATGTTTTGTGTTGAGGGATATTGTGAAAAAAATAGATTTACTTAAATAGCTACTAGTATGTTAAGCCTAACAATAGAGTTTTTATTGATTTCAAATGGCAAATAATTGTGTTTCAAGAAAGTATTCTATAATTCATGAATAAACATATATTGATACTTACATTATCTGCTTTGTTGTTTAAAAGTTTAGTTTTGAACAGTTAAAGAACAATATGCTAAATTAACATTTCCCAAGAAAAAAAGATATTCAATTAAAAAGATTCATCTTATAATAATTTACTACCAAATAGAAAACATTGTAACATACACATTACTGTTTATTTATATCTATATATTTACAATTAGAATCCCATAGGATTTTAATTTGTCCCATGGGATATTAAAAATCCCATGGGATAATAAAAATCCCATGGGATTTTTTTTGTCCCATGGGACAACAAATATCCCATGGGACTACAATAATCCCATGGGACAAAAAAAAATCCCATGGGATTTAACCAAAATCCCATGGGATAATGGTAAATCCCATGGGATTTTGCCCTGTCCCATGGGATATTGAAAATCCCATGTTTTTATAATTCAAATTGCAAAATAAATATGAAAGTAACTGTATAAAACCAATGAAATTATTGAATCCCATGTAATTCTGCACATTTTGGTTATATACATGATATTGTAGCTCTTGTTTGAGGCGGCGGCGGATTTGCAAATGAGTGTTTTGCAAATTAAAAGTGTCCAGTGTTAGTTATTGTCTTTATCCTGCAATTAATTCTGTATATTATTTGTGTTTTGAAAGACGCAAAAACACATGCTTTGCATTTATTTTCGATTTAAAATCCTTTGAGGCCCGTGTAGTAATACGATAAAGTAATCACACATTCAGCAGAAGACCGGTTCGCAAAAAAAGAATCTCGAATGGTCATCAATAACACATCGCTCAAGGTGAAAAATTATCTATTTTAACAAAACAACTAATTTCAACAGTAAAAACAAATAACAATACATTGTCCAATTTGAAACAGGAGTGTACGAGTTTTCCTACGCTTCAGACTCGACATTCACTAAGCATGCATGCTGAAATTGGCATGGTTGTTTTTGTTACACAATCATACACATTCAAGTTTTGAAATCGATAGTTGTCATCGTAGAAAAGACTGCTGTTCATGTGTTTATGTTATCAGAAAATTGGTGTGATTCTTATTGCTCAAAAGAAATGTTTGAAAACAAACAGAATGCATTGGAATGCGACTGCAATACACATTCTGAGGTCACGCAGGTTCATACAATACTCAGTCCGGCAGTGGGCGGAGCTTTAAAACGATATCTGTATAGTATACAGATACAGCATAGCGATATCTGTAGGGCTGTATCTGTATGGTAGAACACCCGATTGCAGGATAAACGAGTTTAATTTGTCAATTATACATTGTTTATCTCTTTTTGGCATATATTAAGCGTTGTCATCCAATTTTCAGTAGTTGTAGACAAATACTATGATCTAAAGTACAATTCTTAATAGAATTCTGTGTATATTTTAGGGAACGGGAATATAATGACACAACATAATTAGATGCAACTGTATACATTTTATATCAGGCTAGTTGATCCTATATGGTTGACGCAATTTTATTCAGACCCCATTAAGTTATACTAGAGCAGCTAGGCTCTAATGATATGAAAGATGTCTTGCACTGCCACTACTTGAGTTGCAGTGTACTATCTTAACAATTTGAATCTCTAACTTGAGTCTGACATTGATGCCTTGTAAAATTCAAGGGGTTAAGGTTTATATTTGCTAACATTTTACCAATTTGTACTTTTGTTTTACTATAATTACACTTGAGGAGTATAACCTTCTTATTAACAGTTCTTCTAAAGACATGTACTGTTAACCATCATGGTAGTGGCTTAAAATTGCTTACTACCACTTCATTTTAACTCTGGTGAATCTTTGTTTCATTTGAAAACTTTTCATTTTTATATAAGATTAATATCTTTTTTGTTTGTTTGTATTGCTGTGTCATTAATGCTTATACAACATCTCACTTTCTATACTTTGTTTTATCAAAAACTAACTGTATCCTTAATACTAACAACCTATAGACATGTCAATGCTTACAATAATATCCTTGCAGTATTACTAAATATCAAATTATAAGAAAAAAAGCAATAATCACCAAAAACAAATATAATAAAACCGTGGAAAAGGTGAAAGGGATACAGTAACTGTTAAATAACAATATTTAGTTTCCGAAATAATAAAATATTAAAGGTACAGACATGTATATAAGCTAGCTAAAAGAAATATACACATGGAAAAAAGTATTGCAACACCTTGATTTTTTAAAACTCGAAAAATCAGCCTCTAATTTTGGATGAAATATGATAAAATATTTGTAAAATAATATTGAAACCTAGTTTATGATAACATTGGCATTTAAAAGAACAAAAAATGTTTGAAAAAAATGAATTATCTTAACCACAATTTTAATAACAAAATGAAGTGTTTTTTGTACAAAAAAATGCATTTTACAACTTTTACTGTAGTCGAACTTTACAATGTCTGACATTTAAAAAAAAATCTTAAGATGATTGTTCACATCATGGTTGATCGTTATACGCCAAAGAATTAGTACTTTGTGCGCAGCCTCCATTCAAACGGATAACCGCATCTTGACGTCTTATGATTCCTACCATAAATCGACAAATTTGTTGCTAAGGTAGCAGTAACCATTTCTGATGAAGGGCATTGTTATTTCATGACGTGTTTGAACTGGGGTGTCCTTCCGCGCACTTTACGCCTAATAGTGTCCCATATATGGTCAATATGGTTCAAATCAGGGTTACGATCGGACCAAGAAAGGTGAACCGAATTCCATTGGAACAATAGATCTTTCTCTACGATGCTTATTTCCAATTTTTTCGAGCTCCGCACTACATTGGATACGGACAACTGTGTGTCTGTTGAGTAAGCAATGGTCCCCTAAATGGTCTGATCGCACGATAACCCGTAGCGATGAGTTGATCTCGAACAGTTCTTGTTAAAAGGTTCATGTATGCCCACCACTCTCTTTTTAGGATTGTATTGTATTCAATGGGTTTCGTTCTAACCACCCTTCAATATGCTTGATTTTCCCTAGCAGATGATATAGGGGGTCTTCTTGATCTCGGAAGGTCTTTAACACCGTTTACTGCCTGATTTTTATTCTCAAAACGCTTTATAGTGGGGTGGTGATGACCAACAATACGTGCGGTTGTCACAGCGACATTCCAGCTTCTCTCATGCTGATTATTTGCCTTATTGCTGCAGTTAAGACTTGTGGAGGACCCATTACAAGGTGTCAATCACATAAATTTATAAACTTGGTTATTTAAAGTATTGAAAACAATGAAGATAAAAACATCTGTTTTGCTGTTTACGGGTACAGTAGCTGCATGTGCAGATAAGAACTTATCGAGTCAATATTTATTGATTAAACTCAGGTGATATTTAAATAATGTTTAACTAGTTCTATTTTAACAAATTATATCACAAAAAAATAAAAAGTGTTTTTTTTTTAATTTCAATTTCAATTTGGTGTTGCAATACTTTTTTCCATGTGTATACATTTGAAACAGGTACATCAACCTAAATCATACATTTTGAAAATTCCTAACTTCAACAAGTTAATCTTAAATGTTTATCAAACATCACTATGGTGCTGTTTGCACTCTTTGTCGTGATGTCGACCGGAAGTCTCGTTTCTTCTAGGTGATCTTTTGTTTTGACATTCTAAATAACTCCCTCGTAACCAAATATAATCAAGATCTTTTTCGTCCACTGGGGTGATACTGGTATCCAACGATTCAACACATTGTTTCTGTGGTTTCCTATTTGGTTTAGGTAAAGTGTTCACATCTACTTTCAGATCTACTTCTATAGAACATTGTTTATCTTTTAAAAGTGCTGAAAATATATATAAAAAAAATAATCTTTAAATTTGTTTCATAGCTAGTCTAGCAATTTTGCAAGTCACCTTAATGAGAGTTGTCGAAATAAATAACTATGATCATAGATATTTTTAAATATACATTTTGAAATAACTTTACTCATTTGAATTGTTTTACAATTTTCATTTCGGTGCCTTTTGTACTCGTTTAAATTGTTTTACATTTTTCATTTCGGTGCCTTTTATGCTTGTGTGAAATATTTTACATTTGTCATTTCAGGGACTTTTATACTCTTGTGAAATGTTTAGCATTTGTCATTTCGGGGCCTTTTTAATAGTTGACAAGTATACAGTATGAGTTTTGTTCGTTGTTGAAGGCCGTACGGTGACCTATAATTGTCAATTTCTGTGTTATTTTGGTCTCATGTGGAGATTTTCTCATTGGTAATCATACCACATCTTGTCATTTTTATATTTACAACGTCTTATACATGCATTACAATTATAATAAACAGATTACCAGTTCTAATTTGACTGCATCAATTGAGCAGTTCGACAATTGACGTCTTCATGGTCGAACAAAACTTACAAACGAATAAGATAAGATAAGATAAGATAAGAATTTTATTAATCTAATGAAGAACCCATAAAGGGCATCATTTTACAACACAATATGATTGGAAAAAGCAAAACAGAAAACTAATACCATACTATAACGTTATGGACAGGATCAGAGCCTAACACAACAAATAAGAGGCTGATTTAAATAAAATGGACCAAAGTTTAAAAAAACTAAGTATAGCTGCTCTATAACTTTGAACATGGGGGAGAGGAACTGGGGAGATAGTGTGCTAGCTCCGAAAGTTTTGTTATAAAAATATGTTACAATGCTGTATTTTGATTAGAGTCGTATAATAGTGCTTGCGTAAAATACATTTTTTTCTAAGTATGAATACGTATTTTAAATGTAACATATGATTAATTCTTTTAAAACTTTTATTATAGGATATGCGATTGCTGCAAAGTACATATTCTGAAAATAACAAGGATCAAACTTACCAATTAAAGCATTCTTCCTTTTTTCGAACTCTTTATTGAGCATTTCGACGAGAAAGGTTTGAGTTTTATTTCGTTGTATTGATAGCACTAACATTTCATAAGCTTGAGGTCCTTTTGTGAGAAGAATATCTAAAAGTTTTCCAGCTTTTGAAGTTTGCGTAGTTTCCTTTTTTATATTTTCTGAATCATCTTTTGTTATGATGAACTTTGACCTAAGAAAGTCAAAATGATCTTCTGGATTTAAGTATTTGCAAAGATAAGACCGTTTTTCCTCTAAAATCTGAAAAGATAGAAAACGCTTCGACATAATGTTTTATTAAATAATAACTTTGATTCTGACTGTATAAGTTATAGTTATTGACCAAAAAAGTCGGTATATTGAATTTAATCTGCACGGCTCGGGTGAAGATAATTAACCCGAACGACGTAGGGTCACACGAGACTTGCATCTATTAAATCCTATATACCGATTTGATTGGCCAATAACTGTTTTAACACATGACGCCTTCAATTTACGTGAACGTTTTAGAAATATGCCACGGCTCCTAGGAAATTTAGTAGAGTAAAGAATCCTAGGAAATTTTAATATATAGAGTAAAGAAAGGGGAAATGAGCCTTTTTATAGTAAGAGGTTGGGAAGTTTTAAATTATTATTTTTTTTTATAGTTAGGCTTCTTTCTACTTTTTTACATTTTTTAATTGCGATTTAATTTTAGATTCTTCTATCGTTTCTGTTAAATTTATTCATTATTTTTATTTAATTTGTGACGATTAAGACTTTAACATATTGTGTACTTTCAAATCTGTGTATGAAAAATCATAACGGAAAGGGTTATTGAGTAAAGATCATTAATTACTTTTCTTTCCCTCAATGATAATTATGCTTAGAATGAACTGAGAAAGATGTTAGTACATTGTACACATTCAGAATGTGAAATAAACACAAAATGCAAAAAGTCGTAATGAATTTCATTGAGTCTAAAACTTATTCAAATCAGATTTCAATTACTTGAATATTCTTAAAAACATGATTTATTTTTTGGCAGAAACTACAAAAAAAATATAGTTATTATCTGTTCTGACTTTAAAACACTGATTTAAGATTTACATTGTGTACATAAACTATAACAAAATATAATATGTCCCCGTTTTGATCAACAAAAAAAGGAAGGAGAAACCATTCTTTTTTTTCATAAGGGCCTCGTTTGCCAAGAAGTCTGAGTAGTTCTTCTACTGTAATCACTAGACAGTCAACACTGAGGTTTTGAGGACGAACTCCGCCCGTGCGGCGTTCTCGACTCCAATATTAATTGATTAAGCCTCGATCACACCTTAAAGCCTCGGACACACCTTAAAGCCTCGGTCACACCTTAAAGCCTCGGTCACACCTTAAAGCCTCGGTCACACCTTACCGGATAAGCATGTTCAAAACTATGAACGGACGTCCAACGGATCAAATGTCCGTTGAACGTCCGTTAGGCGTCCGTTTTGTACGGTACTCGTCCGTTTCGTTTCCGTTTTGTATCCGTTACGTGTCCGTTATACATCCGTTGGAGGTCTGGAAGATAAATTCCCCAACGAACTTCTACCGGACGTTTAACGGATAAAACGGATGTTGAACGAATGAGAAACGGACTTCTACCGGACGTATAACGGATAAAACGGATAATGAACGGATCTGAAACGGATAAATGCCAATTGAAAATTTCGCGTCAGAAATGCCAATTATTGGTATGTCAGATTTCTTAAGGTTCATGAATTCTTATTATTCATAATCGATCTTAGAGTAAGAGCACGTCCTCACAATCAATCAGCTCTTATTCAGGCCAGACACTGCCCTTTGGTGGCATTTTGAAGAACAAACCAAAACCAGTTACACAGAAACATTTTGAATATTTATGCAATTTCATGTATTATTATTGTCGCCTTTAATTTTTCCGTTCATCCGTTTTATCCGATACGCTTCCGTTAGGTGTACGTTTTATGCGGTACTCGTCCGTTGGATGTACGTTCGACATCCGTTCTGTCCGGTACGTTTCCGTTTCTCGTACGTTGCATATCCGTTGTGTGTCCGTTATGCATTTGTTACACGTCCGTTTTATTAGTACATCAACGGACTCCAAACGGATAACAATTTTGTCAACGGACAACTTTTATATTCATCCGTTAGGTGTCCGTTCGTGCTATCCAGTAAGGTGTTACCGAGCCTTTAGGATTGTCAGTTTTTCTATCAAAGGTGGGTGGTTTTCTCCTGGCACTCCGGCTTGCTCCAGCAATAAAAACTGGCCGAAATGTGGCGCTGAAAACACCAACTATCAATAATAAATAATTTTGTTTTCCTATTTTGAAACTACGATGTGTGTACAAAGTTTTAATTAATCAACTATTTCGTAACTTCAAGGCAGATGGCGGATTCGGGGGTCGGGGTGGGGTGGGGTGGGGTCGAATAGGTCGTTCACCCTTGAATTGGACAACGTAATTTTTTAGTCTCGCTACAATCCTTGATATTTTTTTTAATTTTATAGAATAACACCTCTTTCGAAATCCCGGAAACGCCTCTAAAGGTAAGAATAGATTTGAACTGTGCAGTATATCTGAGGTAGTTAATGCACACCTTAGATGTGCCGGATTTTACCTATGTCATGTGTTAAGAGGTGAATGTTACAAAAACAAATTAAATATGTGGGGGAAAACTTGCAGAACATAGAATTTTCTGTGGTAAAAACGCATTGGAGTATAAAATATTTTGTCAGGTTAGGGCCTTAATGTTAGTTTATTCTGTTACATATTCGTTTATCGGACTCGGACGTCTTGAAAATGAATTTTACTGTGCATATGGCTGTTTTTGTTTATTTCACACTTGCTTGAAGTATATAATAGGAAGAGGGTTGAGAAAATAAGTGTGACGTCTATGTTCGCTGAACTACAGCAACTATACATTATTGTTAATGGGCCAGTTAAAGCCCGTTTCCTGGTGCAGGATTTCTCGCTCTGTTGAATACCCATTGGCGGCTTTGGGATGTTTTCTGCTCAATGGTCCGGTTGTTGTCTTTTTGATGCATTCTCAATTATATTTTATGGGTTTTGCTTACTAGTATTGGTTTAATAGATTTTCCGATTACCCTGTCTCATATACGATAGATTTTCTTATTCCCTTTCTTTTAAATTCTCGATATGGACCAACCTTAATAATTTTGGGAGAATCAGTTTGAACCCAAAATAGATATAAAAAAAATATATTGTCTCTATTAATAGCTAGTATCGTTATAGAATAACGATTATTCAAACCATATAACATAAATTACCACGACGTTTTACTTTCGTTTTACTTTCGTCACATTCCATAATTTTATACAACAGACATTTTCCTATGCCTTTATAAGACAGTGAAATTGATATACTATATAAAAGCTTATACTCGTCTTCTAATTTAATAAATTGTGTGTCAATTAATAAATTGTATGATTTTCAAGGTGAAAGTGAAACACTATATGAGACAATATCTGAAAAAGTCTAATTTCCATGTCCCGCACTTCACCAGCAATTATTTTTTTATTCAACCATCTTTTTTGAAAATTTTAAGTTTCAGTATAATTTTTAAACTAAATTATATAATGCACCAACTCTTGCCAATTAAACACTCATTCTTATATTTCTTCCAATAACATATTGTAGTTTAAATGTCCAACCCCCCCCCCTAAAATCATGACTTTCGTTGTCCCCTGTGTTTTTTTGAAAAACTAAATCATTTAAATAATATCCAAATTAATTAAACAGGCGTCCGATTCTCACATATATGATATATTATATAATAAACTTGCCCCTCATTTGTCTTTTTATATTATAACTATAGCATGTAATAAAATTTTGCAAATTTTAAGAGAAAAAAAATTTGTCCCCAGTGGTGATTTCCCTCCTGTTACCACTGAGTTGTTTTTACCTGTGGAAACGTTTACAAGACCAAGAGTTATTTTCCCATTATGTATTTTGAAGAGCATCATTTCCTGAA
This sequence comes from Mytilus galloprovincialis, assembly GCF_965363235.1. Classification (NCBI taxonomy): domain Eukaryota; kingdom Metazoa; phylum Mollusca; class Bivalvia; order Mytilida; family Mytilidae; genus Mytilus; species Mytilus galloprovincialis. The sequence goes on along the minus strand of NC_134839.1, from coordinate 5,655,769 downwards.
TGCATTAGTACAAAGAAATAGTTGAAAAGGCGGCCAAGTTTGAAAATTCAAGCCCATCCAAGGTAAGAATTTATAGAAAAATACTTATTGGTGTTCTATCCTGTTATAGCCTTTTCTTACACTTTCTGAAAATATTTTTAAGTGTGCACCACAACATTAAGTGTGTTTTTATATCATCTTTTTAAAAGTTATATGTCACAGGAAATACACTTACATTTAATGTGATAAAAAGGACAAAAACTATCGCGTAATTCCTTTCTGTTACGTTCTGTCATGTTACCTGATAAAAAGTAACAGCATAACCATCATCAGTAACAGGAAGGATGTTCAAGACATTTTCACTGAAGAATCGAAAAGTTAATCTACTACCCACTAAACACATAACGTTCAAAGAACGTTGTGGATTGGTTCCTGTAAGGTTATTTCGGACCTTAACGTTACACGAACGTTGTGAGAACGTTAAAAGGAAACGTTACAGTTCAACGTTCTAGGAACGTTTTGTTTTAACGTTGTGTGGAAGTTTCAGTTTGGTTATGTTACAAATAATACGTTGTAGAAACGTTCAATATTAGTTACTTTTTAACGTTACTTTACTAACATTCTTAAAACGTTCGAATAATGTTCCTCATTTTTTTGAAAAAATAATCTTTCCAAAAAAAATAAAAAAAATAGCAAACTAATAGCAAAAAATGCAAGTAAGATGTTTGCCATCTTGCATGTTAATCAAACCTTTATTTTGTTTCAGAAAGTGAATGCACTGTATTAAGAACAAAATAACTTTTTATTCCTTAAACATATAGATTGCTGGATTGAAAGTTAAAATTCATTATTCTCATTATTTCTTATAATTTTTTCATTCAGCTTTAATTTGTGAAACATAATTAGCAATTATATACGTAATGATATTTGATACAGCCATTATGTTAATCAAGCATATTCTGATAAGGTTGACCTATAGAATGATGTTGACCAGATGTTAGACAAATTTCAAAGATAGTTGCTATGGTAATTAAGGTTATAGGAAATCTAAGTGTAATGGGATAGTCACTTTTGAGACAATTTCCTGTCGTGTATTTGTAAGAAAGCAGTGATAACAAAGAAAACAAAAGAGAAAGAAACATGTAAGTTGATTGTTACTTTAAACATTCTGATATACGTATATGATTATGAATGACAAATATTACATGTTTTTTAACCACAAATAAAACCTATTTTATTTCTAAATATTTGTTAAATGTGAAGATAACCATTATCAAAGGAAAAGTGTATTTTCGAATTTTCCTTGGTTTCAAAATGTTGTTTAATTATTTTTAGGTCATACAAATTTAAAAGAATTGGACAAAATGCACAATACATGACTTTAAATTAGTAACATAATAACAATCCTTAATGCCACATCGGATTCGAAATTTACAAATATATATGCATAATTAAAATTTTAAATATTATAATACCGATAATGCTGTTGTATTTAGATTTGACTTTGTATTTTTTTCACTAGAACTATTCATTTAGTTAGAACATTTTTTTACATGGTTCTGTTTCCTGTATCCATATCTATATACCCTCAATTTTCCGGCTAAACTTAGCTAGCACAGTGAAGTCTTAACAATCTAAATATATGTTTGAAGATGTGGTATGAGTGCCTTAATAATTATCCCTATGGCATCCCCTTGTATAGTCTAGTTTTAAACAAGAGTCTTTTAGGATTTATTATATTCATAAGAAGTATACATTGAGTATTCATTTGTTCATTTCTTTATTACAGGGGCAGTAAAATAATTTTTATGAAGATTTGCTACACTGGATAAGAATTAAACAAAAGACATATTCAGAAAAAGTGCCAAATGAAAGAGTAGCAGAAAACAATAGGAACACTCTTGTGAATACAACCCATGTTAGATTACAAAACTAGGAAATAACTGTATCAACCTACATTGTATGTAAGTGAAATTACAGAACTAGGAAGTAAGTGTATGAACATGATGAAGTGAATTACAAAACTAGGAAATAATTGTCTGAACCGAATGAAGTGAAATTACAAAACTAGGAAATAACTGTATGAACCTAATGAAGTGAAATTACAATACTAAGAAATAACTGTATGAACCCGATGAAGTGAATTATATAACTAGGAAATAACTGTATGAACCTGATGGAGAGATATTACAGAACAAGGAAATAACTGTATGAACCTGATGTCAGAAGTGAATTACAGAACTAGGAAATAACTACATATGAATCTGATGAAGTGAATTACATTTACAGAAATGAAACATCATGAATATACTGTATAATTTTCATTCTAGATCTGATGTTGCAACGTGTAGATACATAAAATTAAACTTTTAAGAATTTGTTCCTTGTCTAGCTAAAATAAATTATGTATTGGTATTCATATCTTTGTATTCATTATTTAAGAAAAATAGGTAACATCCAGTGGCAAAATGTTCATGCATGTTCAAGAAGATGGAGAGAAAAACAACGCTGAGCCAATGAATGTAGATACGTTGGGCCATTGTTGTGGCAACTAGGCTAAATTTGGGTTTCAGATTGGTAACAAATGATTATATTTAGGTTCCAGATTGGTTACACAAGGTTCTATAAAGGTTTCTGATTGGTTACACAAGGTTCTATTAAGGTTCCAGATTGGTTATACAAGGTTCTATCAAGGTTCTAGTTTGGTTACACAAGGTTCTATTTAGGTTCCAGGTTGGTTTTCCATAACGTTATATCATAACGTTCTTACAACGTAACTGGTAGTCCACACTTTTACGTTCCTACAATGTTAAATCACAACGTTCTCACAACGAAACAGAAACGTTCCTGGAACATTTCCTGAACGTTTTTGTGTTTTGTGGGTATATGCCAACCATTTCATTTAATATATTAAGTTATCACCACCATATCAAATAAATTTCTAAATAATATACAGTATATTGAATAAAAAAATAGGTGTTTTGCTTTTGATAACAGCAGAGAACATTGTGCAATTCTAGTATAGTAGATAGTAACACAAAGGAATTTATTTTAGAATTTTTCATTACCTAGGCAGATTTTTCATCTTGCAAATACAGTTTCAAAGAATAAATGACATTGTTTGCTGTTATCTTCCAATTGTGACTAATCTTAAATGATGTATTTTTCTTAAACTTTAAAATAAAGCAGAAAACTCCTTTCTGTTACCAACTCTGTCCTGTTACCGTTGTCCTGTTACTCAAGATTCTTTCATGTTACTGACATATCTGACTATATTCTAGTATATTTCTAAACCTTTTGTATTGCAAATGCTAAAATCAATAATTGGCATTTGATAAACTATTGCAGGATATACTAGTTAACCACAAATAGTGTCTTAAACTTATTCCTTATTCCCATTAGAAACTTTTTAAAATTGATTCACTTTGGTTACAGGAAAGAACTGGATTTTTTTTGTACTATTTTTAAAATTGCCATTGTTTCCTTTTTAAACAATTGTTTGAATAACAGACAACAGTTCCTAGATCCCCAATGTGTGTTCTTCGATTTGCGCTATTGGGTCTAAAGATTGTTTTTTCTTATAGCCAAAAATTAGACTTTTTCAGATATTGTCTCATATATAATAATAACAGTTTCAAACGATAAAACGGAAAAAAAAAGTTTGTTTCCAGTTTTTGGAGAAAAAAATAATTTGTCTTTGACCCTGAAAAAAAAAAAGAAAAATTGTTTGTTTTACCCTCAGCTGCCACTATATGTAATGCTAAAATTGAAAGAAAAAAATTATTTTCGACTTGTTGCAAAAAAAATAGATTGTTTTTCGCCGAAGGCGAAAAAAAAAGTTTTTACATTAAAAAAATCCATAGCCCCCTCCAGAAAATCAAATGGTTGCTGCCTAAGACAATCTTTCAATTGGCTGATTGGGATGTATAAATTATTAAACACGCAGCCACACTCAGTATAAGATTCCTGCTATCAATCGTTCAACCTCCACTTCCATAAATTCTACTCCAAATTCCCTCCCGCTACTCGTACTCCGACCACTACTCCTTACTCCCAGACGAAAATCTGTCAAAAGAGATTTTCCAGAACAACCCCTTTTTACCCCCTACGCTCATAATAGAAACAATATCTACATAATTGTTCTCTAAATTTGTTCTCCTTCAATTTTCTCCACAGAAGCAGAAACTGTAGCATGGGAAAGCCAACGTTATTCCCTTGTTTATTTTAAAGATGTACACTGAAGGGGAGTTCCGTGATCCCCAACCCCCCGGCGCCTCCTCATCTTTTACCCCCATCCACTTTACTACAAATACTCTCTCCCTACTCTTTCTCTCATCTCCCTCTTCTCATAGACAAAAATTGTCAAATGTATATCCATAATATCCCCTTTTTTACCTCCTACATATATACCTCATTCCCGACTCACGATTCCTTCACCTGTAACTTCCGCCACCTCATTCCCATGTTCTTTACCCCTGTTCTCCCCGGTAATAACCGAGAACAGAAACACTAGGCCTTATTAATATTTAAAAATTATGTTTATAATAACAAAATTTAGAAACAAAGAGTTCTAAGTTAAGCGGCAAAGCAGTGGGAAAGACAACCTGAGACTAAATATGTCAGTAATAATGCGCCCCTAAAATATACCAGGACGAAATTTTAACCAATTGTCTTGATATGAATTATAAGCAATAAGTAAAACTAAAAATAAATGAGAAATGATTTCATTCCATATTTAGGCTGTAGTATTTCCTTGCATGTCACAGAGCAATACAAAAATTGTTGTATACTAAGTTTGTTTACAATTACAAAATGTAGAAATACTATAATAATTCGCAAAGATACACACCAATATCCGGTATTTAAATACATGTACTAACTTTAACAGTTTAAGATGGTGTGTTTATTTACCTGTTCCGGTTGAAATAGGATAAGTTATTCTAAAACTACTTCTCGCTAATTCTAAACAATGACAATATAATAGAAATAATATTTACATAACGTTTAGCATTCTCTAAAATTTCTCCTTCTTCAACTTTGTCCACAGAAGGCATCATGACAGCAGAAAGTCAGAAACAGTAACATGGGGAAAGCCAGAGTTAATTAGTTCCTTGTTTATCTTAAAGAAGTACACTAAAGGTAAAATCCCCGACGGTATTTTAATTTGAATCCGTTATACTATATGATTAATATATATATTAGGACACTAGTCCACACTAAACTTTTTATAAGTGAGGAAATTACCTTTGATGTATTCTACCTGTTAAATTTTAATTATATATCGACATTATTATATCAAATTAACAGCAATAAAAAAATAAATTATAAGAATAAATCAATCAAAACTAATGTATATTTCCATATAAACTTCAAACAGTAAGTTTGTGACAAATACACATACAATGTACACAATACGCATATAAGGTTATGTAGAAATAGGAAGATGTGCTGTGAGTGCCAATGAGACAACTCTTCATCCAAATAACAATTTATAAAAGTAAACCATATATAGGTCAACACATGTACGGCCTTCAACACGGAGCCTTGGCTCACGCCGAACAAAAAGCTATAAATAGTCCCAAAATTACTAGTGTAAAACCATTCAAACGGGAAACCAATTAACGAGAAACGAGAAACACGTATAAATTACATAAACAAACGACAACTACTGTACATCAGATTCCTGACTTAGGACAGGTGCAAACATTTGCAGCGGGATTAAACGTTGTAATGGTACCAAACCTTCTCCCCTTTTCTGAAACAATAGCATAACATCACAACCATGACAATATAAAAAACCACACGATAAAATATCAATTCGAAGGCTCAACTCAATCAAAAACGTAAATTAACCATGTTAACACACTATGAACGAATAAATTTGATCTGCAATACCTGAATGCAAATGTACAGTTAATACAATTTTAGGGACAAACATTCAAGGCCAAAAAGCAAACAAAAAAATATGTACATGTATAATATATATATTGAAAAAGGGCGGAGAATACCAAAGGGCCATTTAAAACACATGCCTGTAAGACAAAGAGAATCAGAGAACGTCATTGCAAAAAATAAAAAACGTCAAAAGACTAAGACAAAAAAAAAACAACAACATTACACATAAAACAAATGAATAAATGACTGAGCAACACAGACCCCACTATAAGCTGAGGGTGATTTCAGTTGCTCCGGAATGATAATCAGATCCTTGTCCAGTAGTGACATCCATTATATTGCTCACACTATTATCACATTATATATAGTAAGTACACATTTGAAGATAAGTATCATTCGGCCCGTTGTAATCTGTGAAAAAGTTATTCCATAACAGTGTAACAATTTGTAACGGCGTTCGTTACAACTAACGAAGGAATTACTTCAACTTTGACACTTTATAATTACTCTAAAATCATGATGATGAAATTTAAAACAACAACAGTATTCGCATTTCTTTTGTACATACTATGAAAAACCTATGGGAAAATTTATAGATTTAAGAGGTGAAAGTAAATGAAAAAAGTATATTGATTTGTTTTGGCGGGAAAAAGATGTCTCTGGATTTTTAAAACAAAATAAGTGAAAATATTTAATTGATTTTAATTAATATGAAGACAATAGAAATGACAACAATTGTTATACAGCCCTCGCACGGTCGTGGAAGACAACCTGCATAAATTCCCCATTTCCATACTCAATTTTAAAAGATTAAATAAAACACGAGAATTGAAAACACATACAGCTACAACATTGCAATACGAGAAGTGAACATATTTCCAGATACAATATTTAAGAACTCTTACCAATGTTATTGCAGACTCTTGAATTTCAAGATATCTTTTATTACATGTCATCTTGAGGTAATTCCATTGTACAAGATATCCGTTGTTTCTTTATATGTAAATAATATCTAGGCAACACTCTAATTACACAATTCGGTTCCAAATGATAGTAAACACTGTTCGTTTTCATCTATATTCATTTTTCAAAGATTTTGTGATATTATTTTTCATTAAAAAATACCACTGAAGATCAATGAAATGTTTAACTAATATGCAACGATTGTACTTCCTTGAAAATGGTTATTTAAAATTAACGTCCTTCCCCCACTTAATTCATAACGGATGTTATCAATAACATTGCAGTATAATCATTTTTTTTGACACATATGTTGGATACTCTATTTTCCCGGTGCTTAAGTCTTCCGGGAACCTAATATTGTAACAAACTCTCACATGAATCTTATAAGGATTACTATCCCATTTAGTGTTAGTGGTATACATTTAAATTAAATTTTAAAAGCGCAATATAATAAATATTTGACAAAGATAAACTAAAAAGTTATATATGATTCGAATCTATGAGTGTTTTTGCGTTTGTTTATGCTGTATTCCTATCACGTAGACTGTTGTCATTTTAACGATATATTTTTTAACATTGCCATTATAAGCGGGAGGTTTGGCTAGCCATAAAACCCGGTTCAACTCAATATACATATTTTTTTTTAAATGTCCTGTACCAAGTCAGGAATATGGCAGTTGTTATCAAATAGTTCGGTTCTATGTATGTTGCATTGGCGTTTGTTTTTGTTGCACTTTAGTTTTTCTGCTGTTCCGTTGTTTTTCTTTTATTATAGTTGATGTGTTTCCCTCTGATGTAGTTTTTAACCCGGATTTGTTTTCTCTGAATCGATTTGAACAGCGGTATACTATTGTTGCCTTTATTAGTGTGCACCAAGAGTAACTCTTTGTTTCGATTTAATTTTTAATAGACAAGCAACTTGGATAAATAAAGCATCTCCTTTCATAGTCAAAAGATAAAACACTTCGATTACGGCAAACAATTTTGTTTTAGAAATGTATCCCTATATTTCTATTGGAGATATACCCTTAATGTTTTAAACTGTGTAAAATTCTCAATTCGGAATTGCCGTATTTGCTAATAATTGCTCATAGGTTGAATCCAAACCATGCAAATAATTAAAAGCATAGCACAAATTAGATAAGTATGATAACAATTATTTTACAACAAAAATACCTGGAAAATAATTGAGATGCAACATTATAAAAATATTTTCCTATGAACTACTTTGATGAATAAGCTTTTATGATCCAATGGAAATGTGGAGGTAGAACACGGTACATGTACGTAGTTTTGTCAATTAGTTACACTGAACGAGATATAAATATGACATCTCGTTCAGTGTAGAAATATCGTATTACAGTTGTATAGGGAGATAGACCATTGCACTTGGGTATCAGGTTTTCTCCTTGATAATATTTATGTACGTTTCGGCAACAAAGTTTATCGACAGGTTGAAGGTATCCCCATGGGCACTAATTGTGCCCCTTTAATAGCAGACTTGTTTTTGTACTGTTACGAATCACAGTTCATGACTAAACTCAGTAAAGACCCGTCGAAATTGCATTTAATTGATAAATTCAACAACACTTAGCGTTATCTTGATGATATTTTGTCGTTAAATAATCAAGAATTTCCTCAATATACTGCTGAAATTTACCCCAAGGAACTTACTTTAAATAATCAAATTTATTCAGTAATAACTGTCCTTTCCTGGTTTAAATATTTCGGTTTTAAACGGGAAACTCCACACTAAAATTTACGACAAAAGAGACGATTTTTCGTGCCCTATTGTTAATTTTCCATTTTTAGATGGTGATGTTCCTTTGGCGCCATCTTACGGTGTTTATATTTCACAACTTGTTCGCTATGCCCGTGTCTGTTGTGACGTTTTTGATTTTAACGAACGCAAAACTTGTGTGCGCATGTGCAAGGAAATGGACGTCTCAATTGCAGCTCTCAAAAATATTTGGAACTTACAGCTTTTTCTAGAGTAATAAATCCCGGAACTTGCTATTACATCAACATTTGTCTTACATTTGTCATTGTATGTATGAAAATTATCAAAATGTTTGATATTTCCTTGTAAATTAAAATATTTGTATACGTAAATTTTTGATTCACATTTGTACAGTGGCGGGAAAATTATTTTCCATAAATGTAAACAGTGTAAATCACTTCCGGTTTACTTTTTTGTTTGTTTTTGTTTTTATCGGCAAACAGAGTCTCTGTGATTAAATAGGTAATAATATCCTATCTATCAATCCTTACACCTTATGTAATATGGCTTCCTAGTGTGTTTAGCCTGTGTCCTTGAGTCGCCCAAGGAACGAAGATCTAATTTGTCATCAACTACTAACTGTCTTATTAAACATGTTATGAATGTGTATGAGAGTCACCATCCTTCTCTTCACTGATTATATTTTTGTGACACTTAGACTCTGTCAAAATGTTTAAACATAGCTTAGTCGTGATTTGCTCAACATTTTTTATTTTTCTGAGCACAGTCAATGAGTTTAATATACAAAATAATATACTAAATTCCAACAAATATGAGGGTATCACTATCAGCCTTCAATGTGACACAACAATTGAGGTATCCACCCAGATTTATTACTGGCACTTAGGGAGCTACCATTTGATTTTTATGGGGGGGCTAGGATGAAATTTGAAAAAAATAGGCAGGACAGGAGTTTTGAGTAAAAAAAAAAGGCAGGATGAGACACTTGCCAAAAAAAAAGTCAGGACGACAATTTAGGTAAAAAAAAGTCAGGATAAACTAAGAAAAAAAAAATGCAGGACCGAACAGAGTGAAAAATAAAAAGGCAGTACAGAGATTACAGCTAAAAAAAAATGCAGGACAAAATTTTTCATCCTAGCCCCCCATAAAAATCAAATGGTAGCTCCCTTACATGTGTCCAATTTTAAAAATAAATGTGTTTTTGGCAAATCAGATCGTCACATTCACCTTTTGATTAGAATTCTTTTAAGCAACCAGGTTGAAACCAACCCTGGCCCATCAAACTTGAATGACTCAAGTTATCCATGCTCTATTTGCTCGCATGAGTGTACCTGGGACAGTGATGCTATTGTTTGTGATAATTGCGATAAATGGTGTCATATTGGATGTGTAAATATAAGTCCATCTATGTATGAAAAGTTTGGAAATTCATCAACACTTTGGATATGCCCGATATGTGATACTCCTAATCACTCTAAAACCATTTTTCAATCATATCTCTCATCAGGTAATTCTGTTTTGAACCCTAACTCATATTCAGTTCTTTCAGATAGTTCAGCTTTTTCCTTAAGCTTCAATATAAATGATAGTCATGAAAATTTTGGAGACCCAGTTGCTACATCATCACCAAAACCACCAGTGACTAAGCAATTAAAAAATAAAAATATTAATAGACAAAACTCATTAAGAGTTCTTCAGATTAATTTTAGAAGTTGTAAGAATAAAGTTCCTCAAATTGAAAATTTATTAACGTCATCTAAACCAGTGAGATATTATTATTGGTAATGAAACTTGGCTAAACAAAGATGTATTATCTTCTGAAATTTTTCCAAATACACTATTTGAAGATGTATTCCGAAACGACCGGGTCGGAAAAGAAGGTGGAGGTGTATAATTAATCGCCATTAAAAAAGGTATTATTTGCCAAGAAGTATATAAAAGCAAAAATGTAGAACTTATTGCTGCCCAAATTAATATAACTGATACCAAATCCTTAATTATTATTTCTGCATATAGACCACCAAATAAAAATGATTTAGACTATCTAAAACAAATGATCATTGAAATTAATGAACTTAAGTTAAAATTTAAAAATTCTACCTTCTGGCTTGGTGGTGACTTTAACCTTCCAGACATAAAATTGCCGGAGCAAAATATATCTGGCTCAATGTATACTAAGGAGCTGAATGAAGCATTTATAGATATGCTGAACAACTTAGGCATTGAACAAATGGTTGATTTTCCAACTAGGAAAAATAATATCCTTGACCTTTTCTGCACAAACCAACCTGCATTGATAACAAAAATAAAATCTATACCAAATATATCTGACCATGATATTGTATTAGTGGATGCAATCTGCAAGCCCCAAAGATCTAAACAATCACAACATAAAATTTATTTATGGAAAAAGGTTGATATTAAAAAGATAAAAGATATAACATCTCATTTTATATCCGAACTTATATCTCAGGCTAATGAAAATTTAAATATTGACCAATTATGGAATAAATTCAAAGAAGGTAGTAATAAAATAATAGATGATAATGTACCAAGCAAAATAACTAAATCTAAGTACACCAACCCTTGGGCAAATAGGGATATAGACCATTTATGTAAAAAACAACGTAAAGCTTACAACAAAGCTAAAAAAACTGGTAAACAAGAACATAAAGATAAATATAAAAAGTTAAAAGCTACTGCTCAAAGAGAAATAAGAAGAGCCCAGAGCACGTACATGCAAGAAATAATTAGCCCCCAGTTAGAAGAAAAACCTAAATTTTTCTGGCAATTTATAAAAAGCAAAAAAACAGAAACATCTGGAGTGTCACCATTTAGAGGAAAGGACGGTTTATTATTAGTGAGCCGAATACACAAGCTAACATCCTAAATGAACAATTTAAAAAGGCTTTTAATACCGAAGATACATCCTCTATGCCAAATAAAGGTACTAGTCCCCACCCCACTATGCCAGACATATTTATTAGTAATAATGGCTTATTAAAGTTACTTAAACACTTAAATCCACACAAAGCCACTGGCCCTGATAATCTGCCAGCATATTTTTTACATAATTTTGCAGAAGAATTGTCTCCATTTTTGACATTCTTTTTCCAAAAATCTATTGATACTGGTAAAATCCCAAATGATTGGAAGCAGGCTAATGTTGTACCAATATTTAAAAAAGGTGACAAGCATAACGCTATTAATTATAGACCAGTTTCATTAACTGCAATATGTTGCAAAATTCTAGAACACATTTTAACAAGCAACATAAGGAAACATCTTACAATTAATAATATATTAAATGATAGTCAACATGGGTTTAGAAGTAAAAGGTCTTGTGAAACCCAACTTATCATCAGCATACAAGATCTTGCAAAATCATTGGGATATGGTAACCAATTAGATGTCATACTTTTAGATTTTTCCAAAGCTTTTGATAAAGTCCCCCATCAAAGATTAGCCCAGAAATTAGTATTAGAAATCAAAATTTAAATTGGATAAATGACTTTTTAGCTGACAGGCAACAGCAAGTACTATTAAATGGTGTTAAATCTTCAAAATTAGCTGTTGACTCTGGTGTGCCTCAGGGAACAGTTTTAGGCCCAACATTATTTTTACTCTTTATTAATGACCTACCCGAACATGTAACTTGCAATGCAAGACTTTTTGCAGATGACTGTTTATTGTATAGAAATGTAAATAATAGTTCTGATGCACAATTACTTCAAAAAGATTTATCTAGTTTAGTAAAATGGGAAGAGGACTGGCAAATGAATTTTAATCCTGCGAAGTGTTATGTAATTCATATTTCTAAAAAAAGTAAACCTTCCTCTTTTGATTATATATTGCACAATCATGTTTTAGAAGCAGTAAAAGACAGTAAATATTTAGGCGTAACTATAAGCCATGATCTTGATTGGGGAACACATATAAACAATATTACTTGTAAGGCAAATAAAACCTTAGGTTTTCTTCGTAGGACCTGAAAAACTGCACACACACATCACTTGTCCGTCCAGTCGTCGAATATTTTTCCCCTGTCTGGGATCCGTACAAAAACAACACATCACTCAGGTTGAGCAGGTACAGCGTAAGGCAGCCAGGTTTGTCTTCAATGATTATAAAGACAGATCACCTGGTGCAGTTTCAAACTTAATTAAATCTTTGGAATGGGAAAATTTAAAAATAAGAAGGAAAAAAGCTAGATTAACTATGCTGTATAAAATAAATTGGGGGTTAGTAGAAGTTCCTAAGGAAAATTTAACAATATCTGATAGACGTACTAGGGGGAAACATAAATTTAGGCAAATATCTACAAATAAAGATTTCTATAAATTTTCATTCTATCCTCGCACTATTTCGGACTGGAACTCACTACCTGAAGCAATAGGTATGTCTGACACCCTGGAATCCTTCAAAAGTGGCATATCCACTCTAACACTTGAAGGATCCACAACAACTTATTAAACTACAAAGCCACTGTACATAATGTATATATGTTATTGTTAACGATTTTTCTTTGTCATATTATTTTTAAATTAAGTCCATATGTACATAGCACACAAGTTCCGGGAAGTTTTACACTCCTACCTAGGAGTCTACTCCCGTATTCGGAAGAAGAAGAAGCAACCTATGTATTACTCATGGATCTCCAATCTGTCGATACCTGTAACTTGGCATTGCACAAGGTCATGTTTTTCTCTGGCTGTGTATGACGTCTTTACACTAAATCCATTGGATGTTGGATGTGTACGATTGATAGTTTAGTCTTAGATGCATGATTTTTTTATTAGTTGTTAGTGGCTTTGAACTAGCTGTCAGATAACTGCGAGTACTCTCAGATCTGTTCATTGTGTCTTTTTGTGTCGGGATGTATAAATACCGGACCACGTCCACTTGTATTTGTCCATCTGATGAGTTAAGCCTTTTTCAACTGATTTTTATAGTTCGTTCTTATGTTGTACTGTTATACCACTGTCCCAGGTTAGGGGAGGGTTGGGATCCCGCTTACATGTTTAACTCCGCCAAATTATTTATGTATATGCCTGTTTCAAGTCAGGAGCCTGTAATTCAGTGGTTGTCGTTTGTTTATGTGTTACATATTTGTTTTTCGTTCATTTTTTTCCCGACGTAGTCGGTATAGTTTCGGTTTGTGCCCTTTGAAGTTAAGGACGCTTAACTATGGCAACAGAATACGCATGCTCGAAAATTCTTTCTTTGATTGGACAAAATGCTGTCATGGTGGGTGATTTGGTTGTATTTGAAAAAACGTCTCGTTAATTATATCGTGATGGAAAGCAAGTGAAAAACTATAAATATTTGAACTAGATCTTACAAAATTTAAGATTTATATTTTTATTAAAATAATTGTTTCTCCAATAGCTCTTTGCATCCATGACAGCTGTTTATTCGGGACAACTATATAATTTTAAATGTTAACTTTGTTGTACGAACGTACATGACTTTAAGAACGCACCTACGCATGTGAGATTTCCGCGGGGTTTTGGTGAATGTAAACAGAAAGATACGACGAACGAAAATACTGAAAACGTTATTTAAATGGTAAATCACTTATTTAAATATAATCGGAATATTCACAAATCAATTTTTGTTGGTAATTCATTGATTTTTAGATAGTTAGAGCATTGTTGTTCACAAGATGAAGGTAGTGAACGGGCGTTGCCACTAAGGACAAATTGTGTCAAACTATGCAGGTTTTCAGTGCACTGCAATCGCCTTCTTGTAGTTACATTCAGATGGAGATTTAATTAAAGAGGTCCTGCATCATTAAGTCATTGTGCTTCTGAAGGTTATCGAAATGATAGTTTTAGATATATACTCAAATTTAAATACGTCGGATATCTTTTTTAAAGATAGTTCTTGTTACATAAATAAGGCCGTTAGTTTTCTTGTTTGAATTGTTTTACAGTGTCTTATCGGGGCCTTTTATAGCTGACTATGCGGTATGGGCTTTGCTCATTGTTGAAGGCCGTACGGTGACCTATAGTTGTTAATGTCTGTGTCATTTTGGTCTTTTGTGGATAGTTGTCTCATTGGTAATCATACCACATCTTCTTTTTTATATCTTCATGTTTTCTATTTGGAATTGCTGGCATTGCACGTATTTTAAACATGGTTATGATAGGCAAATACCTGGAAGTCTCCTAGTATATTCATTCTAATGATTTCGATACAAATGGTTTTACATTGACGTCCTTTGTACAAAAAAAAGGAAAAAATTATCTCTTTTACACACTTCGATTTTTTGACACCTTTTTGAACTAATAATCCGGAGTTAAATCTCGTATAACACCAGTTAGAATTCTTTATTGTACAAGACCTCTATTAATGACCATGCAGCTACCAGAAACATGCATGTATTGTAATAAATGGACAATATACTGTATTTTTTTTCATTGGTTAATAATATGATATTTAAGGTCAATCTGAATATTCATGAACTGATTCGACAACACCATGTGCCCTACTTCCCATACAACCTTTAATAAAACTATGACGGATGTCCACATAATTAATTATGTACGCAACAGACAAAAAACTAAACATTTATATTTATAGCCATGTAAACATATATGTTGATTTCATTGCCCTCTCTAAATAGTATAGCACATGACATCACTTTCTGGGAATATACGAAGGTTATCATACTTCGGTAAGATTTGATAATTAATATCGTTAATATGTTAAACAGTGTTTAACATTATAAAACGAATTTTGATGCTAGTTTTATTATTTTATGTTAATAGTTTTTTCCTATAATTTATTTCGTGAAGAAGTGAAGAATGAATTGTGAAACAACTATTATTCTTATTATCTAAATGTAAATTTACTTAATATTATCTTAACTTTTTGATTGTTTCTGAAATATTTCAATAAACAAAATAACGAGATATAACTGATCAAATATATTAAGTTTACAGAATTTTTATTTAATTGACTATTTGATAAAAAGAAGAGACCTATAACATTTCTGTTTTGAAGTGACAAGGACTATAAGCACCATGAAGTTTAAGATCGGAAAATTGCTAATTTTCTTTGAAATAACTATATTTTGCTCTATGGAATATTCATATTAGAGAAATATATAGAAATCCATATTGTACATATATTAAAAACAATAAATAAACTCATCATAGATACCAGGACTAAATTTAGTATATACGCCAGACGCGCGTTTCGTCTACAAAAAGACTCATCAGTGACGCTCGAATCCAAAAAAGTTAAAAAGGCCAAATAAAGTACGAAGTTGAAGAACATTGAGAACCAAAATTCCTAAAAGTTTTGCCAAATACAGCTAAGGTAATCTTTGCCTGAGGTAAAGAAAAGCCTTAGTATTTCAAAAAATTCAAAAATTTGTAAAGGCAGTTTTATAGCATATAAAACCTTGACCATAAAAAAAACATTCAATTTGATTTCTATAAATCAGAATTGTAACGGTAATTCCCTGATATTCAGGATTTGAAAGTATATATGATAATAAAAAATAACCTAGAAAAATATAACTTAAAGTAAATAGTATTAACTCCAGGTGTAGCCATCCTAGGGGTCTCGGATATGGAACTTTATTTAGTTTTCTGAGGACAATCTTTGTATTTGAACCAGCAAATCCAGTAGCTAAATTGGTTATTTTCTGATTATTGGTACTATATCTGCATGTGCCCGAAATACCGGTTGTATCGACATGGTATGCGTTTCTTCCTATGTATGCATCATCCGCAATTTGAATCTCAGTTAATAATTTAAGTAAAATGAATAGACGTCATTCTGAACTTATTTAGCAATCACAGACGGTCATTACATGAACCCTATATCAAAAAGTAATTTATATATATTTATTTCATCTTTCTGACTTGATTTAGTAGTTGTATAATGCGAGGTTGTCAGAAAGGTCGTTTAACTTTCTAATAGTGGTCAGTATATGATGTCAAAGTGAGGTTAAAAGCCGACCACCATCTCCAGTGAACTGTTACTACGGCCCTCACTAGTGTACTTACGTTTAGCAATACGTAATGAACATGAACAGTAACAAAAAGGGGGAGGTAGTACTTAGGGGCAATTAAAAAGTGTTTGTATCAGGAAATATCGACAACGCCACGCACAGGACGTTAGCACTTCTTTTACCTGTAACAATATAGGACATTTGAGCTCCAAACACTATGAACATTTGCGTTTTTTATTTTGATACACCTACAAATGTATAGTAAGTTGACCTGATATTTGCGTATTTGTATTTGTCGTTAACTAGCTCATATTTACACAGTCTTAAAAATAGGAGTATAAAGTTATAGAGACAAGTACCATTGAATATCAGTCGCTTGTAAAAGCGCAAATGTCCTATGAATTGAAGTACAAATGTCCTATGAAAAAACACAAACGTCCCGCGCCGCCACGGTCATTTTAAAACAGATAACAGCCAAAACATAAAGTCAAATAAGAAAGGCACTGAAAATTAAAGAGTGAACCAAAAAAAAAAAAAAACAATTGAATACTAAGTCTTATTATAAAGAAAGTGAGAAAATCACAACCTGAATGTTACTAGAATGCTTATGATATAATTGTTTAAAAATTAAGAATATTATCGTTTCAAAGAGGCAAACAATTAGAATAACAACTGAAAATAAGTTTTATACGCGGAGTCGCTTGCTTTAGTAAGAGTTCAATGGACCGACTATAGACCAATGGAGGAAAATCAACTTAAGGATGGAGTAGACATTATACTATTGTATGATATATTCCTATGGAGCAGAATTTTGTAAATTCATGATCAATTGTGCCGCCCTATGTTTTTGTTTTTCGTTCTATGATACGGAACCAGTTATAATTAATACCCTAATAATGATTTCAACAGTATTTTGCTATAAAATGATAGACTATGTGTCGGCTATTATTTCACATTAAACTTGAAATCATATAATAGTACATACCAAATCAATTGGACTATTTTCGAATGCATTTTACTCGAATAATTTCTATTATGGAGAGTTGAACTTGTCTCAATCATAATTACCAAATCTTCTCTTTTATTTTATATGAACATATAGATTTATCATTTACGTGTCTTAATTATTAAAGGGGCACTACTTACAAATTATTTTTAAAAAATCCAAATATGATATTATTTGTTCTATCATTGATGGAAGTAAAATAGTAAAATAATAATTCGCTTTTAGCAGCCATTATCACTGGCACTTGTCTGAGAATATTTTTTCTGTATACATTAGTGTTTTATTAAGGCATGTAGAAAATTGTATATCATAAATATATGTGGCCATTATAGTTCAATTTTGTCAAAATAAGCTTAGAAACATCGCTGATGAATTATTCACTTGTTGGTGAATAATGCGATAACATTGAAGTCGTATTCATGCGATCTTCAATTTTACCCCTTAGCTAGAGATTGATTACGTATGAGTTATGCGTGTTCGATTATCAACAGGAAAAGAATGTCAATAGTAAAAGTGAAACAAAGGTAAATCGAAATTAGACAGACCTCTAAAAATCCAATTGCACGAGTTTGCTATCTATTTATATCTATACGTATGTTTATATTGCTAATATGCCTGTCGGTGGTCTTCGGAGGGCTATTCGATTGTAAATGAGATGATGACCAAACTATAATAAACACAAAATGATGATACATATTATCGAGCCCGTGCCTTGTATTTTACACTTTTTATAATTTGGATATACGTTGTATTTTGTTATTAATTAAAAATGAGAATTTGATTCAAATCGATTTCCATTAATTTGACAACCAATGTCCCTTTACATGTTTTATTTTCTATATAAATAATTCATACTGAGTTTCCTTTTATTAATCCCGATTCATGATTTGTACAGTTGTTGACAATCAACTTAATTTGTGTTATGTCTTGAGTTTACGAACGAACGTAATGGCAACTATGCATTATTTACTTGTACAAGTACGCATCAAGATTATTCCTTAAGTTTCAATTTCACTTTGGGTTTAAATAAATAACCAATCATAATGAGACTCAATGTTTTTCCTCACTTAACCTTCAATTGAGTATTACTATTACTGTACCCTTTCTCTACTTGTTTTTCATTGGATGTTAACCAAATTTTTTTGAAAATGTCTATACATGGATATGTTTCCTAGTATTATAAGATAAATACCTTATTTTAAGATTAAAAATTATATGTGAGTTTTCGTGGATGAAGATACTTTTTATGATTTTCTCACATGGTTGACGCAAGGTATAAGTCACCAATCTCTGGCTATCAGATGTAAATATAACTCGCTGGATGTCAACAACATTACACGATCATGATATCATTGAACTTTTTATTCAACCAATAATGCTATCATGTTGAATTTCCCCCTAAAATTTCCAAAAATGTGCAAAATGCGATTTTTTATAGTCCCTTTGTCACCTAAGTTTACATCTTTCCCAAATCTGCACCGATTTAGCACTCTACGACAAGCATCATCAAAGACAATTATATTTATCTTCATAATACGGGCCCCATAATAAGACAAAAATCAGCCATGAGGTATGTCGGCCCTTCATTTTTTTTTATTATACACCCTTTTTGTCACCGTACTGTATACAATGGTTAACTGATATGTGTAATTTCATAAATCTCAGAGGACGAAATAAATGTGACATTCGTCATACCCTATAATTATGGTTTAGTTTTCAAATTGCGACTCATACCACATCTTTTTATTATATCTCTTAATCTGTAATCATAACACTTGAACAGTTTTAAACCATTCATTGATAAATAAATTGATTAGTGTCGTCCAGTTGCAAATATTATGCATATATATTCAGGACGAAAACATAAAAATGAATAAATATGAATAAGAACACGATTTTGTACTAAACAAATACGATGGGCCAGTTCACAAGAGTTTTTAATAAACAACAAAACGTTTAATACGTTCAGTAAATGAATACGTTAAATCTAAATTACAGGTTTTCCAATACTGAATTACTCATTTATTCTCAATTTATTACGGATTCTGATTTTCGGGTAGCCATGGTTTTTCGATTAATGGTTTTAAGTTGAGCCTTTGGTTCCCCTCTACTGACATGTCTACATTTTTCAACATCTCACGTTGTCCATTTGTCTAGCTGAGTTAAAAGTTGCTATTCAGATTGAATATTCCTAACAAAATTGGACCCTCACTGATAATTTAGGCTTATCTTTTCAATTTATTCTTTATTCTTTATTGTTTTAAAGTTAAATGTTAAAACATTATTTTTCATATTACATAATTAGCTATCAAATGTACCAGGATTATAATTTAGTACGCCAGACGCGCGTTTCGTCTACATAACACTCATCAGTGACGCTCATATCAAAATATTTATAAAGCCAAACAAATACAAAGTTGAAGAGCATTGAGGATCCAAAATTCTAAAAAGTTGTGCCAAATACTGCTAAGGTAATCTATGCCTGGGATAAGAAAATCCTTAGTTTTTCCAAAAATTCAATGTTTTGTTAACTGTAAATTTATAAAAATGACCACATTATTGATATTCATGTCAACACCGAGTGTTGAGTACTGGGCTGGTGATATCCTCGGGGACGAAATGTCCACCAGCAGTGGCATCGACCCAGTGGTGTAAATTGTTATCAAAGGTACCAGGATTATAATTTAGTACGCCAGACGCGCGTTTCGTCTACATAAGACTCATCAGTGACGCTCATATCAAAATATTTATAAAGCCAAACAAGTACAAAGTTGAAGAGCATTGAGGATCCAAAATTCCAAAAAGTTGTGCCAAATACTGCTAAAGTGATCTATGCCTGTGATAAGAAAATCCTTAGTTTTTCCAAAAAATTCAATGTTTTGTTAACTGGAAATTTATAAAAATGACCACATTATTGATATTCATGTCAACACCGAGTGTTGACTACTGGGCTGCTGATATCCTCGGGGACGAAACGTTCACCAGCAGTGGCATCGACCCAGTGGTGTAAATATTTATCAAAGGTACCAGGATTATAATTTAGTACGCCAGATGCTCGTTTCGTCTACATAAGACTCATCAGTTACGCTCATATCAAAATAATTATAAAGCCAAACAAGTACAAAGTTGAAAAGCATTGAGGATCCAAAATTCCAAAAAGTTTTACCTAATACTGCTAAGGTAATCTATGCCTGGGATAAGAAAATCCTTAGTTTTTCCAAAAATTCAATGTTTTGTTAACTGGAAATTTATAAAAAGACCACATTATTGATATTCATGTCAACTCTCGAGCTGCAGCGGCTGCGAAGAAAACTTGATGAAAAATCAATATCAGTACATCCTAGTTTGACAATCATTTTAACGTGCTGCCTTCTATGTCACGACCAACAACTTTGAATTTAAATATTACTAGCCATCGAATTGCCTTTTCCGGAATTTGCTGTTGACAGGCTAGACATATATCTATGTCAACAGTGTATGCCTTATTTAACCCTTTCATTTTGAGTAATAAGCGTTTTGATCTGGTAAGTGACAGATGTTTCTTCAGTTGGTACATTTTTGTTTATCAAAGATGTTCATTAAATTATGCAAAGAAAGAAAATACGTTTAAAAATTCGAGTATATATCATTCAAATACTAGATTTTCGTATAAAAATTGAAAGCATACTTAGTTTAAATATAAATTTCATGCGTTTGAAGCGATTTTCTGGATTAACCTTAATGTTTTATAAGTACATGCATCACGATAATAGATCATCATAAACCCTGTAAACAGTTTAAATCCATTATCGTTAATTTGGGTTTAGTCATCCAGCAAGTCTCACCATGAACGTGAAAATTGAAAGTTGACTCTTCTCCGCTAGGCAAAGGGTATTTTATTAGTTAGAACAAAGACGGGTTTGAATCCGATATTGTGTCTTGGTATGTGCATCATTCCTTTTAGTCTCTTCGATAATCAATGATTTTGAGGAAATTGATTTTATATATAAAAAAGATGGAGTGGAGGATATACAAGTTTCAGATTATTGAAAAATCAAAAGTTTCATCGGGAACTATCTGGTGGTCTCGTGATGGCGTACTCAACTCGAGCTCTGAATGTCATTGATTCATTCAAGGGTCGGGTCAAACCAAAAACTTCACAATAGTATCTACTACAACGCTGTATTAAGGAGTTAGAGCAAATATCTCAGAAAAGTGTGTTTGGTTAGAGTTAAATTGCTTCTTACTGACTGTAAACTTGTGTGTTAGCACGTTAAATAACCGATACAACGTGTCGGTCTAGTATAAAGTAGGGTGCATATCATATTAACATATTTTCGTCCTGAAAATGCATTTAACGATAACTTTCGACTGGACGATAGATAGCCATTCATTCATCCATATTTTGACTGAATAATTCCGATTTGCTATTAGTTGCAAAATTGAATAACAACAACAATAGATCATTTCTGTAATGGTGATAATAAAGATTGTACTTTTTTATCTGTTTTATAACCATTATCCTTTGCAGATTGATGATTTTTTTTTCATTTTTACTTTATGGTGGACCAAAAACAATTGTTTATTACAAAGTTCTAGAGTATAATACTTAATAATTGTCATTATACGGCAATCACACCAGCAGATAGGAAAGAATATCCTATCTGCCCAGTTTATTTCTATATAGTTACAATGAACAAATTAGAAAGTCATTATGTGAATAGATCAGCTTGAGAATATGTTACTGTCGGAAAGCTGACCCCCCCGGCAAGACCAAATTTTATCAAAAAACAAATTGAGATCATTATTGATTAAACTATTGAACTCAAGACTATTTATCAACTAAAGTGTGCACAAGCTCCATCTAAATATAATTTTTTTGTTTTTAGCTTGATATTTTTGGCGGTTTATACTATGTTATAAATCTTTTCCTTCTGACCAAGTTTTCAGTTGTATGTTTGAACATAAAATTTTATTGTACAATTTACATTGTTTTCTACATAATCACACTGATATATCTGTATATTGATAGATGTTAAAGTAGTCTGTAGTTTGAAACATTCAATCATCATCGGTGTATTTCTATTCTTGTCGATACAGTTCAGATCAAAACTAGGAGATTTCTTTTCTTTTCTGCAAATCGAACCTGTATGTTTGTGACTTTATTTATTGATTTGTAATACACAAATCAATTGAAGAATAATAACACATATTGATTGTGTCATGAAAATAAGTAAATTCATGAAATTTAGGTTCTTGCTTCTCAAGCATAACATATCAATAGACAGTAATTGTCATCCTTTCTCCGCCTCTTGTTTTTTGATTTATTCATTAGGGAGAAGTGTTTGTCCGAATAATTATAAAACTGACTTCCAAAACCATAATTGTCCTATTCCAGAATATGACTGCTATAATGAGCGTGGGTTTGCATGTTTCGGTGTATTATGTATCCAACATTCATTTATTTGTTTTTGGTGTTTCTGGTACGGTTTCGGTTGGAAAATATTTTATGTCTTTACGTTTGTTCTACTTAATGTAGGATTGGCTTTCCATACCATCATTGTCATGAGAATTGTTTTGACGAATATTTTGAAAATAATTGTATTAAACTGTATTTAAGCTGCGTAAGCGTGTCCCTGACTTTATTGTCCTGGTGTTTGTCGTTGATGGAATATGTTCGTTGTTGTTCTGCGGTTTGCATATTGTGTTGACTATTATACTATTTGTTTGTGAGTTTCTCTGTTATGAATGTTCTTGCACGTATTTGTGCTGTATTTCTGTCACGTAGTGTTGTTTGTCATTTAAGCGATATGTTTTCATCATTGTCATAAAGCGGGAGGTTTGGCTTTCCATTAATCTAGGTTCAATCCACCATTTTCTTGCAATGTTCTGTACCAAGTCAGGAATATGTCAGTTGCTATCAAATAGTTCGTTTCTATGTGTGTTGATATTTGTTTTTGTTGCACTTCGGTGTTCCTGTTGTTCTTTATTTCCCTCTCATAGTTGTGTTTTCCTCCGTTTTGGTTTGTATCCAAGATTTCTTTTCCCCAATCGATTTATTATAACACTGGTATACAACTGGTGCCTTTACAGCCAAATCATAAAACTATTTCACCAAAGATACACATTACCTAAGGAAGTTTAATCATCAGTTTATTTATTTTTGAAATATAAACATAAACATTCCTCAGATGCATTGCTATGATCAACAAAAACAAAAGATTCTGGTGTTTATTATTGTTGATATTTGTGATGAATTTATTACAGTTATACAATGTACATCATAGGTGCCAAAAATCACTATCATCAGGTCAATTAAAGTTTTCATTGCAACAGATACATAGTAATTTTTACGATTGCAACAGATGCGTAGTAATGTTTACGATTATGCGGTTGATGCATGCATAGCGGGAGACGCTCATCGTGTCGACGAGCCAGTTTTCGCTCCATTTGAAGATTATGCGATTCCTTTAGTTTATGTCTGTCTTATAAGTTGGTAACAATTCATATTTTGTTGTGCTGTATCTTCAATTATTGAAATCATACATTTCATCTTATTATTATGTGGGACCGATTTTTTTTCATATCTTGATCTTTTCCTCGATATTGACACAGATGTACGACTTGACACCAAAAATTATGACAAACTTGATTAATCCAACTTTTCAATTGTCACCTTTCTATTTCTGAACAATAACATGTTCAGAAATCCGTCGCGATCGATGGCCTTTACATATCTCAGTTGAAACGTTACGCTCATGCATGCATGTTCACAATATACGGACTTCATTTTGAAGTGCTGACCTCTATCCAATAGAGTTCAATGGACAAAGATAAGTCTAAGTACGTGTAGTTGTCAAGAACAATATGTTAAAAAATGTCACTTTGTAAATCTCATACACTGCATAAGTTGTATGGTATTCATTCTGTTAATTTCAAACATGTTGACAAATTACTCTTGATTTTCATATTAGCAGATTAAAATGTGCTTAGTCAAGTAGACTTTTTTCAATTTTGGATGAACATTAAAACTGCCTTTAAAAAGTGTCGATCAAAGAAAGTATATATAACGTAACGGTACCCAAATTGCACCGAGTACCCAAATTGCACCTATTTAGCAAAACTAGCAGCGAAAACCTTACAAGATTTCCTAGAGACTAAACAATTTGTATTTTTATGATTTAATACTATGCACATCTTTCAACATAGGTAAAACTGTTTAGATATGCACAAAACGTTCACAGTATTTATCAACAGATGAAGTATTTACTGAAAAAGCAAAATGTACTGAAACGTCGCCATGCGACGTCATCAAAACGTCATCTTTTTAAAATGAGCAAATACAATATGTTACAAGTATCCATTTAAAAAATAATGAAGAGTAAGCATGGACTAATATCCAATTGTTCAAAATATATGAAGAAATTAAACGAAAGCTCTGTTATTAGACTTTTGACGATGTGAATTTAAGCATGGATGCAATTTGGGTACTCCTCATATCAGAATCATTGATGGTTTGGATATCAGTTTAGACCAATTTTTCTATGATTCCATATGGAATAAAAATCAAATTGGTGTACCTTTATAATAAAGAAGGATACGGCTACAAAATAAACACAGAATAGACATTTTCGTCTTTATCATAAAAAAACGTAGATAAAAAACTGTCAAAATAGGTGCAATTTGGGTACCGTCACGTTACATGCTAAATAGACAGATCAATTGTGCGAACAAAGATAGCAATTTAACAAAGTATTTTTGTGTTTAGGAAATGAACAAAACTTACTTTAAATATGACAGTCTACATTTATATATATGGAAATCGAAATAAATAAGTTTAAAAATATACTTAATCATACAAAGTTATGATTTTTTTATGTTCATATAAGTAACTTCTTCCAGCTACAATTGAATGAATAGTAGGCTTGAGTTATGCCGCTTTGCATTGGAAACATCGTTTTGTTGAATTGGTCATGACAATTGCATGTTTCAGGCTAGACATACTGTTAGCTGATTAAGGAATTTAAAGTTTTAAAAGATTTATAGTAGACATGTTTTAAATACATATTTTTTTTACATATATAATTCATATACCAGTAAATGGTAATAGAAAAACATATGATTGCGAATATTTTTATTTACGTTGCCTGTTTGTTGTCAAAATAAGCTGCTAAACTGAATGTAATTATAAAAACCCTTCTTTATGTTTGAGTTGCACTTTTAACTAAATATAATCCAACTAGCAGCATTCGATCTATGTTTCATGGTTATACCCATTGCGATTAGTTTCATTACATTTAGAGGCAAATAAAAGTTGGAGAACGGAAACCAATTTTGGGAAGTACGAACGGCAAAGAATAACACTTAATGCCCCTTCGCTAAGTGGCAGAGACATACAAAATTTATGCTTTTTTAAAGGTCACATAGCATGTACACTATTGACATATTTTTAACTTTTTAAAGATAAAATAAATACCTTTTCTCTTAGAATACCTAACGATATCAAGGTAATCATCAACCTATATAGAATAAATTTATAATTAAAATTGTTTGCTTTGAATTTATTTTAATCGTTTGTCATCAATTTTTCCATCAGTTATTCAAGCGAAACATTTTAGACTTTAACTCAATGCCATAATACCACTATTAACTGTGTATTTAATTAGACAACAACCCCATATGAAATATACATGGTCTCGACGCGGTCGTTTTTAACCAATGATATCCCTAGAAATGTATCATTGTATAGGATGTAAGATAAATCTGTACTAATGAATGCCTATGTTGACATATCTATAACATTAAAGAAATATAACAAATTACATTCTTTTGTTTGAATTATCTAACGTTATTATCATATTTATTAACCTATAGAATACATAAATTGCTAACATGTAAAACATTGTTTAAAGGGCATTTCCAACAGTTTATTTCTGACGGTGAAAATTTCAGATATATAAGCTATTTTTAACCTGCTTAATTCAAATATGTAATAAAAATATACATTCATGTACTACTTTTTGAGTAAAATGAGGTTGAAATTTCAGATATTTGCTACGAATTCGGATTTGTGGACGCATTTTTCCCTAGAAAAACATAACTCTTGTTTTAAAAGATAAACACAATCTGTTTTTTGTCAAATTATTTATAAATTCACTTTTATATAAGTATCGTATAAATTTATGAAATATTTTGTTAGAAATAACTAAAATGTATCAAAGGTTCATGAATGTAGATAAAAACGTCATTTTATGATGTATATTTATCAAATTTTAAAAAATTGCACCATTGACTTTTTCATGAAATTTGGTACAAATTATCTTCATACGTAATCAAACAAAATGTCATTTTAAAAAAGAGGGGTCCTTGAACTCGTTTAAAATTTAAATCAGTTTAAAGGATAAAAATCAGTCGAAAAATACAGCTTTTCCCGATATATCACAGTCGCGAAAATAACATTTTACGTTAGCAACCTCGTTACCTACCCTGTTACTGTAACTTATGCCCTTAAGGTAGTAATTTAAGGTAATGTTAACCTTCACTATGAATTTGGTTATTAATTTGGTCCCTTTTTGGTCGTATAGGTTTAACATTACACAATAAGTCGTGTCTATTGTGACATTTTATGTTACAGTGAATAAACTCATCATAGAAACCAG
Organism: Mytilus galloprovincialis; assembly: GCF_965363235.1. Classification (NCBI taxonomy): domain Eukaryota; kingdom Metazoa; phylum Mollusca; class Bivalvia; order Mytilida; family Mytilidae; genus Mytilus; species Mytilus galloprovincialis. Next base: position 5,628,581 of record NC_134839.1, on the reverse strand, counting down.
GATTGCAAATCTATACATAAGACGCGCGTTTGTTTGATGATTCAAACCTCTTTCAACTTTGTTCCTATGATCTGATCCGTCCCCTCAAATACTACTACTTCATATTTGATTGGTCATGCAACTATATCCATTCGAGCATTACTAATTTATATAAAGCTTATCTGAAGAAACAAATAATAAGCTTGGCATCTTTGACAAATTTTACAACGCTGTCCAAGGTTGTTGGAGTGTTTGGAACTCGATGTTGTTTTATAACTGCCGCATTATAAAGGTTATTCAGTGGTTTTTGTCATTTTGTTTTTCGTGTATTGTTTTGCGCAGAAATCAGGCATTACGTCCTCTCTTTGAAATACTGTTAAACACTTATTTTATCGTAGCCTTTAATGCGGGATTGGACTTGTATATTGACGAAGGCCAAACATTATTGCTTTGTTCTATGTTATTTAGTCTCTGACAGATAGTAATATCATTTGCGATAATACCACAGCGTGGTGTAGGTTTTAGATTATGAATACAAAAAGCTTTGTATTACAGCATTAACTCTTATTATCTGTCATACGTATACGTTCATGTTGAATACATGTTAAAGCTGGAAACAAATTGAGCACTCTACCCTATTATCATACTACGATACAGGAGAATTCTGGCAAATATAGATTTAAAAAATCGTCGAAAGTGCATACGAAATGAAATCAAAAAATGTTTTCTTTGAGATGAGAAAAATATTGGTTTAATTATATGCAATACTATCATTACCATTGTAGCTAAACACGAAAAATCTGTCTTTATTAGGTGTTTCCAAGAATGAACTATTCACTGTTTTTTTTCTATTTTTTATTTTGCAGTGATGTCTAGAACCTTAGTAATGGGTTTCCAAATATGGCTGGTATGTTTCTTTTTAATCGATTCAATAGTCGTTGGACAACATCCGTCTGAATCTGAATCTAATGCTGGGTCTTATATCACACCTTACCAATCACTTGGAAATCTTAAACCAACGATGGGACAATCCAATGAAGAATATAGAAACTCTATGATGCAAATGGGTCAACATAACAATTATCAGCCCAATAGTTTTCCTGTGATGACACGTGGACAACAACCTTACCAGGCAATGCAGTTCTTCGGAGCGGAATTTAACCCTTCTATGTTAAATGGACCTAACAGTCATCGATCTTCTGGCCATGATACGAAAGGAAGAAAGATAATTGGATATAAAACTGTCCTGGAGAAACGAAAGGTTGCTGTGGTAACGATGAAAAAACAACCTGTTGTCCAAATGAAGAAGATCATAACAAAAGTACCAACAATACGAATGGTTTCAAGAGTAGTTGAAGTACCGAAACATTGACATGTATAACTTATACAGCGGATTGTAAAGCAACTGAGCATACTGTCTTGAATTGTTTTTTTTTTTTTTCATTTTCGATCAATTTCGTTCAAAATATTGTATAAAAGAGAATAAGTTTCAAGTGTTGCAGGATAAAAACAATTAATATACATTATCGGAAAATTTATTTGTAATCGCTATGAAACAGGAGAAAAGATCGGCGGAGCTTCGCTTTTCGTCCTGTTTCTAAACCTCTTACAAATAACTTTTATATTTTCCGACAACATACATAATATATTTTGATATTTGATTTTCTAAATTGCCCTTCGAGTGCTGTCTACATTCCACAAAGTTGTCAATTTCATTAACACCTGTCAGCATATTTTTAGCTCACCTGACCCAAAGGGTAAAGTGAGCTTTTCTCATCACTTGGCGTCCGGCGTCCGTCGTCCGTCGTCGTCGTCCTGCGTCCGTCGTCGTCGTCCTGCGTCCGTCGTCGTTTACTTTTACAAAAATCTTCTCCTCTGAAACTACTGGGCCAAATTTTACCAAACTTGGCCACAATCATCATTGGGGTATCTAGTTTAAAAAATGTGTCCGGTGACCCGGCCAACCAACCAAGATGGACGCTATGGCTAAAAATAGAACATAGGGGTAAAATCCAGTTTTTGGCTTATAACTCAAAAACCAAAGTATTTAGAGCAAATCTGACACGGAATAACATTGTTTATCAGGTCAAGATCTATCTGCCCTGAAATTTTCAGATGAATCGGACAACCTGTTGCTGGGTTGCTGCCCCTGAATTGGTAATTTTAAGGAAATTTTGCTGTTTTTTGTTATTATCTTGAATATTATTATAGATAGAAATAAACTGTAAAAAGCAATAAATGTCGGCAAAGTAAGATCTACAAATAAGTCAACATGACCGAAATGGTCAGTTGACCCCTTTAGAGTTATTGCCCTTTATAGTCAATTTTTAACCATTTTTCGTAAATCGTAGTTATCTTTTACAAAAATCTTCTCCTCTGAAACTACTGGGCCAAGTTCATTATAGATAGAGATAATTGTAAGCAGCAAGAATGTTCAGTAAAGTAAGATAGTAAGATGTACAAACACATCACCATCACCAAAACACAATTTTGTCATGAATCCATCTGCGTCCTTTGTTTAATATTCACATAGACCAAGGTGAGCGACACAGGCTCTTTAAAGCCTCTAGTTATATATCCAGTGAGCAGATAAAGCTTATATGATATCACCGGCAACCTCACATAGATTAAAAATTTGTATACAATGCATTCGGAAATGTATAAATTGGCATATAATTGGAGAAAAAAAAATTATACACCTGCTACAAATATCTTAGTTACAAGTAGTCTATTGATTCAATGTATCTGCATATAATTAATAAGTAAGACGCCATTCAGCAAAGATATGTTTCACCATTTTCTTGTTGTCATGTTGAACAATTTTTTAAGAGCAACCAATTCATTATCCACCAAAATATTTAACTTGAAACCTTGAATTCGTCAAAAACAAAAACCGCCTTAATGCTTTGTATACTTTGTTGCCCCAAAACGTGAACATGTACATCTGCACCCTCCCCCTTTTGCCCGGGTAGTTCCTTCATGTTTCGGTTTTGCTTTTATTTCATGTACCTCAATTCAAATTTGAATAAATGATACAGTAGTATACTGGTGTTCAAAAGTCATAGATCGATTGAGAAGAAACAAATCTGGGTTACAAACCAAAACTTAGGGAAACACATCAACTTTAAGAGGAACAACAGAAAAAACCCAACTACATAGAAACTCACCATTTGATAGTATATGTCTTATTTCCAACTTGGTACAGGACATCTTAAAGGAAAAAATGATGAGTTGAACCTGGTTTAATAGCTAGCAAAACCTCCCGCTTTATGACAATGTTAATAAGCTTAAATGACAACAATACGTGCAAGAAATATACCAAAAAAAAAAACAAAAACAAAAACACTGAAAAACATTCAGAACAGAGAAACGTACAGTACAATAATATAAAAGTCGACACAACATGCTAACCGCAGATCAATAACGAACATATTTCATCAATGCCAACACCCCGTGATATCACAAACAGTAAAGCGCTTACGTAACTAACAGCAATCAAAAACTTTATACAATTATTTTTACAATATTCGTTCAAACAATTTGCATGACAATTACTTACTTACTGCTCTTGTACGCCATTGGCGTGTAGGGCAGTAACGAAGATGTCCCACTTTTGTCGGTCGTTGACAGTTTTCTGTATTGTGTCCCATGTCTGATGATGTTTTCTAGCCTCTGTCTCCACAGTTGTTCTCCGTTTTATTTGGTCTTCCTCTCTTTAATTTACCTTCTAGATTCCAGTGGAAAGCTGTCCTGCTCTTTCCGTAGGACATGTTCAATCCACCTCCAACGTCTTCTATAGTTGTGGCTATATCTTGTCGTTTGCATCTGATAAAAAGGTTCTCGTTTAAAACTGTTTGTGGCCAAAAGATTCACTGAATCTTTCTCAGACTTTTGGTATGGAATGCAATTCATGACAAAGGTGTTATGAATAATGTCATCATAGATACCAGGACTAAATTTAGTAAATACGACAGACGTGCGTTTCGTCTACAAAAGACTCATCAGTGACGCTCAAATCCAAAAAGGTTAAAAAGGCCAAATTGAAGAGCATTGAGGACCAAAATTCCTAAAAGTTTTGCCAAATACAGCTAAGGTAATCTATGCCTGAGGTAGAAAAGCCTTAGTATTTAAAAAAATTCAAAACTTTGTAAACAGTAAATTTATAAATATAACCATATCAATGACAATTCATGTCAGCACAAAAAGTGCTGACTACTGGGCTTGTAAATCTCCAACAGCAGTGGCATCGACCCAGTGGTTGTAAATAAACTCATCATAGATACCAGGACTAAATTTAGTAAATACGCCAGACGTGCGTTTCGTCTACAAAAGACTCATCAGTGACGCTCGAATCCAAAAAGGTTGAGAAGGGCAATTTTATAACTATATGGACTACAAACGATCAGACATAATAGATTATTCAACCAAAACCATAATAGAAAAAAATAATACATGAATGTTGAATAAGCAAATTACCGAGACACAAAATCAGGCTATATTGCTACAAAAGGAAGACATAGTACAAGTACATTTCGCTTCAACTTTCCACAAAAGACCGAAACACGTGAATGTTGTACTTTAAAATATTCCTTTCTTGTCGTTCGATGTTTTCTATTAAAATAGCGATTTTATTTAATATAGTACGTAATAAAGTGTCTTAAGGATGTTTGCTACTCTGTTTCAAAATAACAAGATTTTAAAAAGACTGTTATATATTGAAAGTATATAATTAAAGAAAAAAAAAGCAAAAATTTAAATAAATTAGGAGTCCATGTGCCTGTTTTCGAGATATAAGCCATTGAAAATTTGGCGGGAAATAATTATCTCTAGACTTTTTATATACATGTTTTTGACATTGACATCTTACTAAAGATGACATTTTACCAAGTCAGGAATATGACAGTTCTTGTCCATTCGTTTTTTATGTGTTTTGTCATTTGATTTTGCATTGTGATTATGGACTTTCCGATAAGATTTTCCTCTGAGTTCAATATTTTTGTGATTTTACTTTTTTTAAACTATAAATAAGCAAATAATGGAAAGAAAATTAAGGGTAAACGGGCAATTTCTTTTCTTAATGGCATTACATTGATAAAACCATAGAATTCCGAATATCTGGCAAAAATGCAGAAACATAATGAGCTTCCTGAAAGGGAAGATAGAAATTAACAAGTGAAAATGGCAAACAAATCTATGACCAACGAACAAATTAAGTAATCAAAGAAAACTTGTTTACCAACTTAAACACACAAATAATATATCAGTATTTTCAAAAACCTTTTTAACATGTTAAACCATCAATGTAAAAACTGTCGACACCTTCTAATATAGAATATTAATTTTCAATAGAAAAAGGTGTTTTCTATGTACAAAATATCTGAGAATGAATCGAGCAATCACTATTTGAATGCAGCATTGGTTAACTCAGTAGTCATGTCCTTGACAAGCAAAACTTTGAAGCAATGACAGTGTCTTAAACGACACCGTACGTAATTTAAATGACAAAATCAAAAACAGAGTATTGTCCTTGCTAACCAAACAAGTGTAGGTTTCAGCTCTGGTGTCTCAATTGAAGTCGTTTTTTTTTTCAATTAAAAATTTTAGGTATACAGTCTACAAAATGAAAGATCTGATGCTCTTCTTGGCATATACTCAAGAATTTACATATTCGGAACTGACAAGACATGAAATGATGTCCCAAGACAACTTAGAACAGTCACGGCTTTAATATACAGAGTTGCCCTTCATACACATTGGACACATAGTCCAACAATACTCTTAGGTTCTAAAGCATAATAAAACATTATATTAAAGTCCTTATAAACAAAATAATAAAACTTCTAATTTTACCCATAGATTTTTATATGAAAATCACAGTTATAAAAGTTTTCATTTATAACAAATGACATGAACTATATTTCTAGATATCGGTAACCGATTTCGAGCGACCAAATAGGTCATTTTTGAAAATCAGATCATATCGTCTTTTTCTATTTACAGTGGAGATCACTTCTAACCTCTCATTAGAACTGTCAGAATATCTGTCATAGAACTGTTCTAACCTGTCCTAGAACAGTTCTACCAAGAACAGTTCTACCCTAGAACTGTTCTAAGTAGAACTGTCAGAATCAGTTCTAGGTAGAACTGACTAAATCAGTTCAAGGTAGAACTGTCAGGATCAGTTCTAGGGTAGAACTGTCTAAATCAGTTCTAGGAAGAACTGTCCAAATCAGTTCTAACCGTAGAACTGTCAGCAGAACTGACTAAATCAGTCAGGACTGTAGAACAGTTCTAAATGACGTCACTGCAGTAAGGGCACTTTAGAATTTAGAAGAAATAAATCACTTCCAATTACTTTGCTATAGCAGATTTTCTATATTTTTTACTGATCAAACGTTACATGTACAAATATCGAAGTGAATAGAAGGTTATCCAACTCATCGGAGATATTTTTATAAGATTTCATAGGAAACATCATTGTTTACGTTTCTTCGTTCCCCGTTTTTAACAGTCTCTTCATAAATATAACTCTGCATTTAATTCATGGAATTTTAATCGTAATTTACCTTGTTTGCCTTGGATTTACATTCATTTAAGATTCTGTTTTGACAAATGTTCACACGAAAATTGTACAGTGGATGAATTATGGGATATTAATGAAAAAAGTGTTGTATTATAACGTAAAAAACTAGATACATTTGCACCATCTCGTCAATTTAGCCAGACTTATTCATAACGATTATAAATGATATCAGGGAGTCTGGAACTCAGAAAAATATACTCATCTGAACGTGAATGAAACATCTGCCCCTCCGGGACGTTCGACTACAAACAAAGTCATGCATTTTTCTTTGCCTTCTTCAAATTATATTAACAGTATACTATTCCAAGAAGAGAACTTCCCATACATGTACTTTTTATTTAAAAATAAAGTATATGAATCAGTCATGTGAGTGTTGGATGATGCTGTAAAATAGTTTTGTTTTAAAAAAAAACCTATTACAAACCTGGGACTACTATATACTACTATAAAGTAGTCTCAGCACAAACTAACGGACTTAAAAAGTCACTTTAGTGACGGTTCATTATTATGGATACAGAGAGGAAATAACGGCGCTCTAAATTTTTAGATATGGTATAAATACACCTTATAGCTATTTGTCTGCCATTACTGGATATCACACAGGTTCCCGTAAAAATTTGACGTCATAAAACAAAATATCTGACGCCACATGAATGGAAAAGTGATTGTTGTATGCTTCAAAAGTTCAAGAGGCCGGGTCAGTTAGGATTAGCAATAAGGTGCATTGTGTTCCAAAGTTGCTGTCATTTTTATCATACGATCCGTCCTGACATAGAAATATTATTGGTTTACAATGACTGAGGCCATATATATTTACATCATAAGTGTAAATAAATTCAGTTTTGCTTGATGTGGTCAAATAATTTTGTTAAAACGACTCGGTCTGATACATGTATATCGAAACTACTGAAATTTGTTTACAATTCAATATTTTGAATAAAAAGAGGACTTGCAGAAAATTGCTGGTACTCTAAATTGATGTGGAAATTTTTTTGTAGCCAATGTGTTACAATATTGCTGTCATTTGACTTATACAATCCATCGTGATATGTAACTATAAGTTATTTACTATGCGGCTATATATATATATTAAGATTAACATTATAAAGTGTAAATATGGTCAGTTTTGGTTGATGCTGTCACATATGGTCAGTTTTGGTATATGCTGTCAAATATAAAAAAAAATAGATGCGGTATGATTGCCAATGAGACAACTTTCCACAAAAAACCAAAATGACACAGACATTAACAACTATAGGTCACCGTACGGCCTTCAACAATGAGCAAAGCCCATACCGCATAGTAAGCTATAAATATGGTCAGCTTTCATGGTTTTGGTTGATGCGGACAAATAATTTTGTTACATCCATGAGTCAGTCTGAGATATCAAAACTACTGAAATTAGTTTACGATTCAAAATTTTGATTAAAAAGAGGACATGCTGACACTATAAACTGATGCGAACATAATTTTGTTTTCCAATATTGCTTTCATTTATATTAAACAATACATCCTGCTATAAAAATATAAGCTCGTGCAATATAAAATTCTACTCGGAACAATATTCCCCAATATTCATGAAATAACCCTTTGATATAGATCATTTGTATTATCATGATTATACACTCCATCCTTACATAAAAATGCGAAAAAAATATAAAAAATACTATGCGACTATCAGAGTTACATAAAAAAGAGCAAATATGGTCAGTTTTGGTTGATGTGGTCAAATATGGTCAGTTTTGGTTGATGCTGTCAAATATGGTCAGTTTTGATTGATGCAGACAAATAATTTTGTTACATGAGTCAGTCTGAGGTATGAAAACTACTGATATTTGTTTCTGATGCGATATTTTGAATAAAATTAGGAAATGCTGGCACCCTCAATTGATGCGAAAAAAATTTGTGGTCATTGATTTCCAATATTGCAGTTATTTATAATACTACAGTCCCTCTCGACCTAAAATTATAACTGAATTGCTGTGCAGCTATATAGATTTACATAATAAAAAGCAAATAAGGTAAGTTTTGGTTGATACAGTCAAAAGATTTTATTACACGATTCAGTCTGAAGTATAAAAACTACTGATATTTGTTTATGATTCAATATTTAGGATCAAGGGGAGGGGGTCCTGGGGTTGGAACTCCACTTTTTTTTAACATCAATGCATTTGAATGGGAGCATATAGTTGGACCCCCCCCCCCCCCAGCCTTTTAAAAATGGTTGGATCTGCCCCTGCATGCTGGCACTATAAATTGATGCGAACACATTTTTTTTCCAAAATTGCTGTAACTTGTATATTACAGTCCCTCTAGACCTAAAATTAAAACTGAAGTACTGTGCAGCTATATAGATTTGCAGAAAGAAAAAGCAAATAATGGCAGTTTAGATTGATGCGGTCAAAAGATTTTTGTTAAACTGGTCGTCCGAGGTATGAAAACTACTCGTAAACTGATATTATATTGGTTAATGATGTCCGATAATTTTGTTATGTGATAACGAGCCATCCTGACTCCCGGAATAACAAATGTAAAACAATTCAAATAATAATGCCCCCCCCCCCAATACTAACGGCATAATTTATGTACAAAAAAATGAAAGAAAAACAAATAATATATGTGACACATCAACAAAAGAAAATCACTGAATTACATGCTCCTGACGTGGAACAGGCACATACATGCAGAATATGGCGTGGTTAACAGGTTAAACATGTTCTCTTGCCGATTATAAATTTGAAATAAAACCGGCAAAATAGCAAAACTCTATATAATTTAAACCGCATTTTTACCCAAGCCTTTATATTAAGGCAAAGAGTTCTTAAAACTTATAAATCAACTCTAGCCGTAGAATTTATAAATCAATTTTAGCCGTAGAATTTATAAATCAATTTTAGCCGTAGAACTTATAAATCAATTCTGACCGTAGAATTTATAAAAATCAATTCTAGCCGTAGAATTAGAAATCAATTCTAACCGTAAAACTGTTCTAGAAGTAGAACTGACCAAAATTTGGTCAGTTCTAGCTAGAACTGTCTAAAACTGTTCTAGGGTAGAACTGTCAGGATCAGTTCTAGGTAGAACTGACCAAATCAGTTCTAGGTAGAACTGACCAAATCAGTTCTAGCTAGAACAGTTCTAACCTAGAACTGACTAAAAAGTGTCAGGCTGACAATTCTACGTACTGTTCTAGAACAGTTCTCCTGACAGTTTTAATGAGAGGTTAGAAGTGATCTCCACTGTAGTTCTTTGAATCTTTTTAACACTTCAGTATGTATGATATAAAACCTTAACTTCTTGTTACATGTGCATTGTGCTTCAATGTGAAAATATGTGGTAAGCGTTTATCAGATAGCAACCTATAATGACAAAAATAACCAAAAGACATGTGCTCGGTTTGACGGTAAACCAGATATATGCGAGATTTCCTCAATGAGACAGCATCCCAGCTATAAAAGAATATTCGTTTTTAAAATGTTTTGGTTTCTCCAATTTGAATAATAAAAAAACGAAGCTGTACATCAAACGAAATATGGATAAATGAAAAACAAGTTTATTTCATCAGTAAAGAATATTGCTTCATTGCTTTTTTCAGAGTTTGAACCCCGCACGCCACGTGCGGGGTTCAACCTTTGAAAGAAATGTTTTGGTCTCTTCAATTTGAATAATAAAAAAAAAAAAACAAAGCTGTACATCAAACGAAATATGGATAAATGAAAAAACAAGTTTCTTTCATCAGTAAAAGATATTGCTTCATTGCTTATTTCAGGGTTTGAACCCCGCACATGGTACCTTTGTTCGACTCTTATCTTAATTGACTAGGATTGAGAGTTTCCTTGCCGAAGGTCAATGGTTCTCTCCGAGCATCCTAGCTTTCTACACAAAAAAAAAAAAAAAAAAACTGGCCGCATTGGAATAGTAAATAAAGATAGAAGTGTTGTTAGAGACCAAAAAAGTACACAAATAGTATATCTTAGACATTTAACACACAGATCATAGTTTTGTTAAACACGAACTTATTTGCATTTGACAGTAATTAGCAATTTTCCCGCTTCGTATAATGATCAATCCACATAACACTGTAATATGTGCCGCGGAACATAAAAAAGTTTAACCTTTAAAAATTTACAATACCTAGAAGAAAAAAATAAATTTTAAAGCAGAACTACTTAAACTTTTTGTTAGATATTTCAGGGGAGTGAAGTAAGTAAAGAGAAGTATGTAAGGTTTCCAGGCATCCATCAACATAGAAAGGGCCGCTCATTAAAGGTTGGTGTGTCCATCATAAAACATGTGTAGCATCCTTTAGTTTATGTCATAAAACCAATGCAATTTGTCACAGTTATGCAAGTACTTTTTTCTATTTGAACGTCGACATCTTATCAGGTAGAAGATGTATTTTGAATAGAACTGGGTGTTTTTATATGCAAAGATTGCAAAATTTCCGATAATTAATTGAGCAGTTCCTATTCGAATGCAAAATTCGTTAAATTATTAGACATGTATTTGATTAGCAAAACTTTGAACCACTGACAGTTTCGTTAAAGATTTCATGAGCAAAAAAATTACAAAATTAGAAACAGAGTATTGTCCCTGCCAACCTGAAAAGTGTAGGTGTCAGCTATGGAGTTCCAAGGGAAGACATTTGTTTTCAGTTAAAAATTTGAGGTACACAAATAGAATATCATGAGGCATTAGCCGAAGACAAATCGACAACATCATTGTAAACTAAAACGAAAACCTCAAGGTGGCTCGTGGGCACAAACATTTCAGCAAAAAAATTAAACATTTATTTTTTCATTACAAATTTTATTTATTACACTATTAGTTATTACTTTATGATATGGTACAAAAATCAACCCAAAAAAACGATTCGGTTTGGCCCCAGATGACTTTTAAAATGTTTATATCATTGAAAAAGCTCCAAATTATCTCCCTTTGGTACAAAAATGACATTTCTTGGCATTAAATTTGAAATATCTTTTTTAACTCATCGGTGACCTATATTTTTTATTATTGTTTTCAAATAAGCTGTACATAAACTAAATAATTGTAAAATTTAAACGATTTCTATAATAAGTTATTTTTTTATTTCGATATTACCTCTATTTCTTCTATTAGCTCAACAGAAAAGAAGGACATTCACAAAAATGTATGCTTCTTCCGGAGGCAGATTGTGAGCTTAAATGAACGGTGACCCCATTTTTTTATTTAATTTTTCTTGTAAGTATATGACAAAGTTCATTTATAAAAAAATATAGTGAAATCCTGTATTAGAAAAAAAATTTGATTTGTACCCAGGAGCCCCCTTAATAATGAAAACAATCATTTGATTAAAAAGAAGATTCTTAAGTATACCAATACAATTCAATGCTCTGTTCTCCAGGTTATGAATCAAATATTTAAGTTAATTTTAAAATTTTGATTAATGCATAGATACAATGTCTTTTTGAAGATATATTTTCATTTGCCAATAAAAAAAAGCAGTTTGAAAGGTTATATGTTAAATTTATAAGTTAATTACAAAGTTAGTTCGAACGCATATATGTTGAATTTTCGCATTTTTTTCTTTAATCAGTTTTTTTCATAGTTATTTTTTTTTTTGTATATTCATTCTATAAATATTGTGTAATGACATGTTATTGCAATTGTTAAGTTTTTAAATATTGTTAAAACATTTTCTCTTATTTTTCTTTTTATTTATCTCTACAAGGAACAAGCGATTAATTAAAGTTAAGGCAATACTTATCCAATTGAAGTGGTTTAAATTACAGGTCCACGTGATAAAAGATATGCGAGAATATTTCGTAATCTGAAATATATATGCTACAACAGCAACCGAATAAATAAAAGTAAATTTTTGGCTTGATTAATTAAACTTAAATGTTAAATTTTGCACTTTGTTCTGATCTTTCATTTAAAATATCGAAAAACTTTGAGCTCTCGAAAACAGTTCCAGTATCATATTGTAAATGGAAATAGAATTTAACATAAAGATACTTTTGTATAATTGTGAACAAAATAAAAGAATGCCATTTTTGAAGAAAAAGCCAATTGTATTTAATACAAATGATGGTAAGAACAATCGCAGCATTGTTGAAATAAAATAATTTTAAATATAAGTATAAAAATGTCTACCAAAGAGCAAAGGTAACTGAAAATGTAGTCATGTATACTGATGGAAAGGTAACACACAAATTATTAAGATAAAATTCTCGTACGAAAATATAAAGATTCTATACCTTTGCATATTTCAAAGCATAGCATCATTTGCAATCTTATTTTCCAGCCTGCATTTCGGAAGTGATCTCTCACAAAACATTCAAAAACAAATATATATCAATATATATAATTACATAAATAGACACAACTTGTTCTGTAAAAATCACATCTATATGGTACTTTATTTTCTTTCATGCTGTTATTTATTGGACAACGGAAGCATATCAAACAAATATTTGGAATTTATGCATCAACTGTATTTTTAGCTCAATAAACTACGCTCTGTTTCCGTCATGGTAATATAATTGATTACTATTATATATCACTGACCTCCGTAGATACATAATTTATCCTGTCATACGAATTGTTTTAAATGTTTTACATGGAAATATAACAACCCAATAGATTGTCATCAGGGAGGTAAGTTTATTTTTTTTATTCCATTGAATGTATAATTCGTCTGTTTATATGAATAATATATGTGGGATAAATGTCAACGAGACAACAACCAACCTAACAACATAAAAACACAAATCACCACGAGGTTCAAAAACATTGGCTAACAGCAGAAACATATAAAAACATAAGGTTAAGCTTTTACGTGTCTAAGTTGTTAATTGTTTAGAAGGAGTTACGTTTAAATCTACCATAGAATAAAAAAACTGTCACTAACTAACAAAAATATTTAAGAACGGAAACAAGAAAAAAAAAACGTGAAAATACTGATCATTAATCAATGTGTTTTGTTTCTCGAAATCGGCATTTCAAAACTGTTTAAAAATAACATATTAAAAAATCCGATCAGATAAGACAGGTAATATTGATTGCGAAAATTCCTTATCAAGTTTTTTTTTCATTTAGATTTACGAGAAAACTTTCGTTTAAATTTACCACAGAATCAAAATAAGCTGTCAGTAACTAACAAAAAATACGTAAGAAAACAAACGTTTAAATCTACCATAGAATAAAAAACTGTCACTAACTAACAACAATACTTAAGAACGAAAAAAAAAAAAATCGTGAAAATACTGATCATTAATCAATGTGTTTTGTTTCTTGAAATCGGCATTCCAAAATTGTTTAAAAAAACATATTAAAAAATCCGATCAGATAAGACAGGTAATATTGATTGAGAAAATTCCTTATCAAGTTTTTTTCATTTAAATTTAAGAGAAAACTTTCGTTTAAATTTACCACAGAATAAAAATAAGCTGTCAGTAACTAACAAAAAGTACGTAAGAAAACAAAATAGCATAACATAGTGAAGACACTACCTTTCCAACATAATCTGTTTTCATTTATATTTTTGTGAACAGAGAATACCATACTTAAAATATGGATTATATTCCAAAAAAAGATTTTATAACGGTGAGGTTGAAATTATATGCATTCAGATATTGTTTTAATCTTAAATAGAAATTTGTTGTTTGATTTCTTTTTGTTTCATTACTTCAATGTTCTATTTTGATAGAGTTTTCTTGTTTGCTAGAAATTAAGAATTTTTTTTTTATAATTCAATTTTATGAAGGTATATTTTTTTAATTAATTATTTTAATTTTTATTTGCTTCATAAAATAAAAATATGTTTAAATAAAATATGCTGACGAAACAGTTCTGTCATGTCATATTTTTAAATTGGTGGATTATATTTATCTAGATGTTAATTTTAAATGAACAAAACTGGCAATTATTTAGGTTTTAACGTCCTACAAAAAGTTAATTAGTATTTAAACCCCCACACACAAAGATGTGAGAAGTGTGTACACTTTTACGGAGAGGAACTATTATGTTAAAGGTTATGTCATTTGTAGTAAAAACAACAACACATAAATGATAGTTATCTTGAACATTAATCTTTTAATGGACAGTTTTGATATCTACTTCTTATCGATATCCTGTTATCACATACTGAATAAAATCTGTCTATATATTATCATATATATTTTGGAAAAATAAAAACATTGAAAGACCAAGAAACGACGAACATAAGCTTCGCATAGGTGCCAACATAATATGCATTTTGATGACAATTCAAGAACAGCAACATAATTATTTTTTCTAAAATTTCATAGTTTGTTATTAAATTTAACCACCACTCTCAATAAATGAAACAAATCTTATTCATAATTAGAAAAGTCATGGTTTTGAATTAAAAAATACATTTAAATTTAATAAATTTCGACATTATTAAATCCCCAAAAAATCATTGATATTTAACAATCGTTTTAAAGCTTTGACAATTTTTTGCCTTAACTCCATTATCATTTACTTTATATTTTTTGGTTGAAAATTCAGAAGAGAAACAATAGTTTTTAATGTGATTTTCCACGTCACTGGCTGTCTGGTACAAGTAGATAGATGTCCCATTGGCAATCATGTTACATCCCTAGGTTATTATAATTGTTCATGCTTTGAATTTTTGTATACCTCATTGGTTTAAAGATTGATTAGATTAAGTATATATCTTTTCTAGTGAAATCAATACATCATTATTGTGTAAAGCAGTTCATAGAATGTGATTTCTACACATAAACTATATCATGTGGGCTATTTCTATAGAGACAACATACTTTTCCAAGAAAGTTATGCTTAATGGAAACATGAATTACGTAGACATCTATATTTAAATGAATTAAAAACTGTAAAACTTCCATATTCAAGTAATCGTACTGCTCACAGTTTGTCTTTTTTTGTCCTAATTGTGATATATGTCTCTTTTAATGCTCTGTCCTATTTTGGGTCAAATCTCACTGTGGTTATGACATTACCTTACTTCAACAGAATCATACGTCTTGTGTTATTTTTACGCATTCATTTTATAAGGCATAATATTAAAATGCTTTACACAGTAGTGAATATGTCAACATGTATCGTTTCAGGTGAGGACCCCCCTATAATGAATTTACAATGCCTTGGATTGTTGACCATTGTCTTTGTAAACGCTTCAATAGTAATGAGCACCAATCCTGTGCATATAACGTTAACGATGGACGAACCCAAAATAGATTTGGATACCAAAGTATACAGAGAGCGTATTGTCGGAAATCAAATGTTTAAACAAGTACCGGTATCAGATGCGTTTTTCAATTCAGATTATAGTTACAATGGTTACTTTAGGCATCAAAATCAGTATCAACTAATGAGGAATAACAACAGAGCAACCTTATTCTTCAGTAAAACAGACAGAGGAAATATGGTACATCCATCAAAGTATTACAGAGTCTACAACAAGCATCTTGAAAGTGTAACACCGTATGCATCTTTTATTCCAATAAATGCTAATGGCGAGGAGAATCATGTACATTTCCGGAAACCCAACCTGTATCGTGTCTATAAATAGCAAAATAGCATTAGATCAGTTTTCGACTTTAAGAACAAAAAGTTTGTACAATAAACGATTAAACGTACTACCATTTGATGTTTTTCTTGAAATTTGTTTTTATATTCTTTTTAGATGAATGTTGAAATTGAATACACAGTACTCTGGATAAGTTAAAGTACATTCCTGGAGTATGGAGTAAATTTGGTAAAATGCTTTCAATTGTACGTTATCAGTGATTATCCTACTAATAAGTGAATAGTGGTGTATTTATTCTATTAGTATGTATTTTACTGTAACGCCAAAATTGACCAGATAGGCAATTGAAGTAGAGTATTTGTGCACACCTAACTAGTGCTCAGCACAAAGTAAAAGAATCTGGACAATACATTGTTGGGTGTTAGTTTGTGTTTGTACGTTCATTTTCTAGAAGTCATTAGTTGTTGGTTGTTGAAACTGAATGTTGTACGTCCACTTACGATTGTGGTAAGTGTCGTTTGATGATTAAAACCCTAAAAAAAAAATCTAACAGTTTATTTTTATTTTGTTCTGTTACATCGCTGTCCTCACAAACACATGTTACCCCGTTACAGATAAAATGTATCTGGCAGAAGTTAAGTTTAAATAGGGTGGAATACACTTTTGTATTTTTCGCATTTTTGTGTCGTTTTTTCGATTACTACACGGTATGAGTCATTCGAACTGTTTAATGTTGTACATTGTACCCTATAGTTGTTTACTTTCTCATTCTTTGACAGTAGATAGTCTGTTAACTTATATTCGAAAAACTTTAGGAATCCAGCATATCAGAACTCAATTATACTCCATTCCATTGTCAAAACTTTTTTTACTATTTCAAGAGGTCCCAAATATTTTCGTTACAGTAACTGATTCTCGTTCTGTTTTGTATAGATTAGTTGCAATAATCATGGACATTGCTAACCATAGACTATTCAAACCAGTATCGACTACATACAAAAAATAAAGAAAAACGTAATTTTTTTAAGGTAGAATTTGTCAATAAAGGTTTAGATGCTGTAAATATGAACAATATTTTCCATCAGAAATCTGTACAAAAACTATACCTGATTACTTGAAACATAAAGCTACACCTGTTATTTCTTATACTTACACCCAGTCTATTACATCCAAGATTTTCAACATAAGAGGGTATTAGAGGCCTTTAACCTCAAAGATGTGAAATCCAAGCCTCCTGATTGCTCATGTGCATCGTCACAATACAATAATTGTCCAGCTGGTCATGTTATTAATGGTGACCTTGGCATCGTTACCAATGAACAACTAAGAGAGTTGTTAGCAAAGGAACCAAAATATAGAATTCCCTAGCCCATTAACTGGAAAAAGAATTTCAAGTTACTGATGGCTGCTGTTGAGGACTATGCAAGAAAATGGGTAAAGTGCGAACCAGACGAATCAGAACTGGACACTTTGTCTGAAGGGATCAAAGATATTCGATCGTGCATTCAGAAGCGTATTCAAAACTTACGATGTACTATGAGCACAAGAGTTACTAACCCTTTTAAGAATCCGGATGTTGTGGGTGTTTTATCCTCTTTGCATGTCAAATATGTCGTTGTTCCAGCTGATAAAGCCTCTAACAATATTGTCTTCATATGTAAAAACCATATCTCCTTATAAAGATTAATACATAGCTGGATCGTCAAAATATTCGACTAAACGTCTTTCTAAAATACTGACTACTATTCTTTCCTACAGTTAAAGATGGGCTTCAAAAATATTGTGAGGAGATATTTTCTACCTGTGGTGTTAACCAGATGTGGATTCTCAAAATTTCGAAAGATCTACTGCTTAATCTTCGATCACAATCTTTGCAATTTTGCAGCAACATAAAGACTTTTGATTTTTCTACATTTTACAATACTATTCCCCATGCTCAGTTGAAAGATCGACTCCACAATCTCATAAATAAAGACAACAGTAGTATACCGCTGTTCAAAACTCATAAATCTATGGACAAAAAACAAAATCGGGGTAACAAACTAAAACTGAGGGAAACGCATTAAATATTAGAGGGGAACAACGACACAACATTAAAATGTAACACACACAGCAACGGAGTAAGCATTAGACAAAATCCGATGAAAATAACCAATATAACATCAAAACCAAATACATGAATTTGGGATAGAAAAGTACCGTGACACGTCTTACAGTACACTCAAATATAGGAGAAAACAAACGACACAACGGAAACACAACGTAAAAAAGTTACACACACAGAAACGAACTATGATATAACAATGGCCATTTTCCTGACTTGGTACAGGACATTTTGGCATGCCAAACCTCGCACTTTGATGGCATTGTTAAATATAACATCAAAATGACAACATAATAATACAGGACCACAATACAAACAAATAGGAGAACGTATAAGAAACACACGAACAACAGATAACAAAAGGCATCAGGTTTAAAATTCAGTACGTCAAAAACGCGCCTCGTCCAAACAAGAATTACCAGTGACGCCCAGATATAAAAGTTCGAAAGTCAAAAAAAGGGGATGGGGTACAAAGTTGTACAGCTCTGATGATCAAAAGTTGAAAAAGGTTGTGCCAAATACGGCTAGGGTTTTCTGCTTGTGATAAGAACATCCTTATTATATAGAACAATGTATGCTATTGCAAACAGTAAATTTAATCAAATGAATATAAAAGATTTACATCATAAAACTGACGTCTTAACTAATTACAGAAAACAAAACCCGAATACATAATACATTGAAGACCAACACAGAAAATAGACACGCCTGACTCAGTGACAAACCAGGCCTGAACGCAAAATGTTATAACCATGACGTCACATACGAACGAAATGGTGAAAAGGCACAATATCACAATAAATGAAGGCGGTGAATAATTTTCTTTACCATAACACATGAATTTAATAGAAAAGAGGTCAACCAATTTGACAAAATCCGATGAAAATTACAAATATAACATCAAACTGAATACATGAATTTGGGATAGATAAGTACCGTAACAAGTCTTATAGTAATGCGAATTCACACTCAGCAAAACAGTCACAATCGGGAATAAGTCACGTCGGTAATTAAAAGATTAGAGGACGTAATGACAAACCACAATCTACGTCATGCAGACATTTGAATTTCTGAAACAGCACAAATATGACGTCATATTTGAAAAATTATGTCTGAAAAATAAGAGGATTGATGTAAGATTATAATAGAACTAAATACTGATATTACATTTAAACCCACATGCACATTGCAATACTAATTAATAGCAATTAACTAGTACTAATTAATAGCAATTAACTAGTATATATATATATGTCCGGTTTGTTTTGAATCTAACTTCAAACATAAAAATAAAGATTACGTTGAACAAAATCAAAACTAATAAATGAAGGCGGTGAATAATTTTCTTTACCATAACACATGAATTTAATAGAAAAGAGGTCAACCAATTTGACAAAATCCGATGAAAATTACAAATAAAACATCAAACTAAATACATGAATTTGGGATAGATAAGTACCGTACCACGTCTTATAGTAATGCGAATTCACACTCAGCAAAACAGTCACAATCGGGAATAAGTCACGTCGGTTATTAAAAGATTAGAGGACGTAATGACAAACCACAATCTACCATGTGGTAAAAATGTCCTTAGCTAGTTTGGTCAAAGACACATCATATGGATCTACTAATTCGTGATGGTGTCCATAAAATTTACAGAGTGTCAATTTTAATCTGTCCTCCTCATAACTTTGTTGAAGCAGTTTCTGTGTAAGGAGCACACTTCTGTATATGAAGTCCGTATAGTGTGAACATGCACGAGAATAACGTATCAATTGTGATATGTAAACACCATACGAAGGGGCAGAGGGTATGTTACTGCTGAGAAATGGGAAATTGATAATTGGGAAGTTGAAATCGTCCCGTTTATCATAGATTTTAGTGTGAAGTCGTCCATCTGCGTCAATATTGAGGAAAAGATCAAGGTATGAAGCAGTCCTTCTAGTATCAGTAGTATCCTTAATTTCAAGTTCGCTGGGATATATGAGATGTAAGTATTGGCTGAAATATGGGTTATTCAATGAAAGAACATCATCAATATATCGGAAAGTAAAATTAAAGAATTTCGCAAGGTGCTTTTTCTTTTTGTCTTTTAGAAGGTTCTGAATGAATTCTGCTTCATACGAGTACAAATTGTGCACCCCTACTAGCCAATTTGTTTTTGTACTCGTATGAAGCAGAATTCATTCAAACCTTTCTAAAAGACAAACAGAAAAAGCACCTTGCAAAATTCTTATATTTTACTTTCCGATATATTGATGATGTCCTATCATTGAATAACCCATATTTCAGCCAATACTTGCACCTCATATATAGAGTGTGGTCCTAACGCAAAAACTGCTCCAACAAAGTTATGAGGAGGACAGATGAAACATGACACTCCGTAAATTTTACAGACATCATCACGAATTGGTTGATCCATACGATGTATCTTTGTCCAAACTTACTATGAACATTTTTACCACGTGTTAGATTGTGGTATTCCATAACGTCGTCTGATCTTTTTATTACCGATGGTGACTTATTCCCGAATGTGACTGTTTTGCTGAGTGTGAATTCGTATTGTTTTAAGACGTGGCACGGTACTTTTCCATCCCAAATTCATGGTTGGGTTTTGATGTTGTGTTTGTTGTTGTCATCGGATTTTGTCAAATGTCTTAACGTTTGTAGTTGTAAATCGTATTTTGTTCTGTTGTATTCGTGAGTTGAGTTTGGGATAACTAATCATCCAGTTCATTTGTTAGATCCTATTTTGGATCAACGAAATTTACACGTTATATTTGGCTTGTAGCTTGATCAGAAGAAACACTGACACAGCTAGATAATACAATTAATTATCTAATTACTACTTCAATTATATATTAATTAGTATTATCATTTTCACTGTTATTAATATAAGTTAGATTAGTCATACAAATCTAATCTTGGATTTCATCCAAATTTTTTCTTAATTTTCGGAACACGCTTTAGAAATTCAAATGAGACGTCACTTTCGGCGTTGCAATGGCTTTGGCTAACACGGCTGTGATTTTGAAACTATTTATTATTCTTGATAATAATGATGTTTTTGTCCCAGGCGGATAACCCTGGCCGTATTGGTCACAACTTTTTGGAACTTTTGGTCCTCGGCGATCTTCAACTTTGTACTTGTAATGGCTTTCAAACTCTTTTCATCTGAGCATAGTTTTGTGCGGACGCACGTCTGGCGTATAATTTTTTGAACCTGGTACCTTTTGATGGCTATTATTCGTTTGTTTCTCTGTCCTATATTTTCTGCCATTTATTTATTGTAGCCCTGTCGTGTAATGCTGTCATTTTAATGTTATAATAAACATTGCCATTAAAGCGGGATGTTTGGCATGCCACAAAACCAAGTTCAACCCACCATATTTTTTCATAAAATGCCCTGTACCAGGTCAGGAAAATGGCAATTGTTACATTATAGTCCGTTTCTGTGTGTATTACTTTTTGGTGTTGTGTTTCTGTTGTGTTTCTGTTGTGTCGTAGTTCTCTTATATTTAATAAGTTTCCCTCAGTTTTAGTTTGTAACCCGGATTTGTTTTTTTTTATCGATTTATGAATTTCGAACAGCGGTATACTACTGTTGCAATGTCAATCATGTATATCTTTTTATTTTTATATTGGTACTTTCTAGTTCATTTTACGTATTAAAAAGGGGCATTGAAACATGCTAAATTACTAAACATGTTAAAACAAACTATTTAATGATTAGCTAATGTCACCAATAATATAATTTTTGTTAAAAAAGTTTATTCGCCGTCTTTGGTAAAAAGTCATGATGTATTTCAACATACAAAAATAGGAATTAAGGAGGCTCGAGGGTATAAAAATTTCAGAAAAAAATTAAACATTTTTTTTTCATTATTAATTTTATTTATTACTTTATTAGTTGTAACTTTATTATATGGTACAAAAATCATTCAAATAAATCTATTCGTTTCGTATGTATATATATCATTGAAAAAGCTCCAAATTATCTCCCTTTGGTGCAAAAATGCCATATTTTGGCATTCAAATTGAAATGTCTTTTTTGACTCATCGGTGCCCTATAGTTCTTATATTATTTTATAATAAGCTGTACTTCAACTAAACTATTGTAAAATTTTAGCGATTTCTGTAATTTAGTTCTTTTTTATTTCGATATTTCCTCTTTTTCTCTTATTAGTTCAACATAATAAAAAGTACTTTTACAAAAATGTATGGTTCTTTCGGAAGCAGATTGTAAGCGTAAATGAACGGCGACCCCATTTTTTAAATTTATTTTTCTTTTAAGTATAAGATAAAGTTCATTTATAGAAAAATATAGCGAAATTCTATATTACCAAAAAAAAAAAAAAAAATGATTTAAACCCGCGAGCCCCCTTGAAGCAACCAGTGTATCGGTTTTAAATGAAAAGACGCACACTTAATGCGTTTAATGCACAGATTTAAGGTAACATAACCATGTGTTATGTCAAACTAAGTTTGTTTAATTTATAGACAGATATTATTTATTCATTTTCCAAAAATACGCTTGATAGGAAAATTACTGTAAACAAGATAACCTAAGCGACATTTTTGCGCATCTTTTATCTATAGATACTATAATAGTTGCAATAATCTGTCAATAGATAAAAGAAGATGTGATTTGAGTTTCAATGAGACAACTCTCAATCTAAGTCACAGTTTCAATACGGAGCCGTGGCTCACATCGAACAGCTAGTTAAAAAGGGCCCCAAAAATGACTAATGTAAAAGTCTTCAAACAGGAAAACCAACGGTCTCATATACAAACAAGAAACACTTATGAATCACTTCAACAAACGACAACCATTGAACATCAGGTTCCTTAAGCTTACTTTGGACATTTGAAAAGAAAAGCAGCTTTAAACTTTTTAATAGGCGCCAATCTTCTTTCTAACTTAAATCTATAGTTTAATATTACAACATAGGAATAAACACTATAGAATATAAATTAAAAATGCATAACTCAATCAAAAAACATATTAACAATGACAAGTGAACACATACTGAACGAATTAATTTGACCAATGACACAATGTAAATCTAAACATTAGGTTGTTCTCATTGTTAGATTTACTGATAACAGTTGGTTAGTTAGGTGATGTATGCACTGTTGGGGTTGATAAAGACATTGCGGAAGCCGTTTACCGTGTCAACGCATCCAGTTTCAACAATGTTGGGGCTCGATTGATTTGTCTACCTTAGTTTGTATCTTTCAGGAGATTTATGAATTTTAAACATGAAAAAAAACAACCATTGCCTCACATTAATATCGAACACGTTTAAATAATGAGAAATATTTATTTGATGAGTATCATAAAACGAATTACATGGATTCATCGTGGCGATTACTTCGATATTAAACTTATTAGCTATTGGACAATTTTATCAATTTCTTAATGTATTTTTATTTACGTGTTTGCTTACTTTCGAATATTGAGGCAAACTGTGTTCTTGTTAATATTTTATTTCATGGTTTTGCAAAATCTTTATTGCTTACAAGTCTTTACAAAGCGTATACTTCTTTGCACATTCAAATTCCTGGTACCTTCAATAACTATCAACATGTCGAATCGTACTATTGTATTGTGTATTTGTGTGTTTCTCTGACTTGCATGTTCTTGCATTCATTTGTAAAGTAGTCCTGTCAAGTAGTGTTGTCCTTTTAGTGTTATATTTAAGATTGCCATAAAAACGCGAGGTTTGGCTAACCACAAAAATAAAAAAAAAATATCCTGTACCAAAATGGCAGTTTTTATCTTATAGTTCGTTTCTTTGTGTGTTGCATTGTCTTTTATTTTTTTGTTGCACTTCAGTATTTCTGTTGTTTCGTTGTTTTTCTCCTATAGATGATGTGTTTCCCTCGGTTTTAATTTGCTACCCGCATTTGTTTTCTCCGAATCGATTTATGACTTAAGAACAGCGGTATACTACTATTGCTTTTATTTATTCAAACCAACAAAGTCCCCAATAATTTGTTTTGGACGAATAAAAATGAATCTACATAATCAACATATTGTACTTTGCAGTCTCCATCTTTATACGCAACAGTATGGTTTTGATACTATACAAATATAGCCTTTGTATGAGGTCGATACAAGGATATATTGACCTGCAAGAAGTATAGAGACTGAGGACGAAGTCCGAGGTCGATATACTTCTTTGGGTCCATGTATCCTGCATTGACCTCATTGCTGTGCAATATGTCTTTTGCTATCCACCGTTTTTTTTTCTACCTTCGAAAATATAGTTTAACATGCGACTATCCCTAAACGAATCAAATTTGTTAAAATATACGAATTAATAATATTAGTATATATATGTTTTCAATATTGAATTTGTGTTATCTCAATGTTATTTTCTTCATGTAAGTCAGCAAAATATCAAGGAATGTCAAGTTTTTACCATCTCCTGTTTTTGATTCACAAACGTGTTGAGTCTTCTTCTGGATACACGTATATATCAATATAACATTTCAATATCATTACATAGATTTTGATAGAAACTCATCATTTACATATTAACAAATTGAATAAATAAAAAGGAGAACAAGAGAACAAGAGAATGAGAAGTATAATTAAAGTGAAATGAGAGGTGTATTTGTCTTTAAGTTAGAAGTTGTGGTTTCTACTTGAACTGCACAAGGAATATTTGCATTGCTTCATATATTTACATTTTAGGCAATAAACTACACAAAGGTTCAGTTCGTTAATTAGTAAAGCCTTTATTCACAGCAAATAATTTAAGTCTATCAAAATCGCTTTAGGTAACAGGTAGTTATCAAAGGTACCAGGATTATAATTTAGTACGCCAGACGCGCGTTTCGTCTTCATAAAACTCATCAGTGACGCTCATATCGAAATATTTATAAAGCCAAACAAGTACAAAATTGAAGAGCATTGAGGATCCGAAATTCCAAAAAGTTGTGCCAAATAAAGCTAAGGTAATCTATTTTTGGGATAAGAAAATCCTTAGTTTTTCGAAAAATTCAAAGTTTTGTAAGCAGGAAATTTATAAAAATGACCACATTATTGATATTGATGTCAACACCGAAGTGTTGACTACTGGGATGGTTATACCCTCGAGGACGAAACGTCCACCAGCAGTTGTGTAAACAGTTATCGAAGGTACCAGGATAATAACTTAGTACGCCAGACGAGAGTTGAGATGATTAAACAATTATATTTTGATATAAGAAATGGAATATAGTTACCAGGTCAAATCCATAGCGGCATTTTGCGTTTGCAATTGTATTGACTCGATATACATCATAACTTTGTATAACTTTAACAGCCTATGGTGCTTACAAATCATAGTTGATTAGATTTGAACTACTAGTAGTCCTTGTTCTTTGGCTATTCTCACTAATGTGTGTTTTCACTGAACTAGTATAGATATTTGTTTAGAGGCCAGTTGAAAGATGCCGCCGGCCGGTGCGGGAGTTTCTCCTGCATTGAAGATCTATTGGTGATCTTTTGCTATTGTTGTTCTATGGTCGGGTTGTTGTCTGTTTGACACATTCCCAATTTCCATTCTCAATTTTATATTTCTTAGTATAGTCGAGTTAATTTCCATTTTCTATGGATAAAGTAATGTGTTAGTCGTCACAGCATTTATTTAGATAAAGACACCATTGATTTACAGGTTTTTAAAAGTCATAAATCAATTGAGAGAAAACAAATCTGGGTTAAAAAAAACAAATCTGAAATTATTTTAGGGAAAAAAACCTTTCAATATTGTCACAATTATATAATAACTGTTTGGAATAGTATTGTGAAAATAATTGTATGGATTTCAAGATTAAATATGCGACACATTATTACATCACCGTTTGTGATGTCAAACGGTGCTGACGATAAATGATGATGATAGTGTTATTCTGCGGTTTACATTTTGTAACGACTATTAAAATATTTATGTGTACGTCTCTCAGTGCTGTGTGTTCTTGCGTTTGTTTGTGCTCTGTACTTCTGTCACAAAGTATTCTTGTAATTGATTAACATTGCCATACATATGGGAGGTTAGGCTAACCATAAAACCAAGTTCAATCCACAATTATGTTCTTAATATCTTATGTACAAATCGGAGAATATAGCAGTTGTTACCAAATACTTCGTGTCTATGTATGTTGGCGTTTATTTTTGTTTTCTTTTAATCGATTTATATCAAGGGTATACTACTGAACTAGTATATATTTGTTTAGGGGCCAGCTGAAGGACGACTCCGGGTGCGAGAATTTCGCGTTGCATTGAAGACCTGTTGGTGACCTTCTGCTGTTGTCTGCTCTATGGTCGGGTTGTTGTCTCTTTGACACATTCCCCATTTCCATTCTCAATTTTACTGTTGCTTTTAAGTAAACACAGCAAATTTTAAGTAAATTCATGTGTAACAGATTGTTTTTATTCCTGTTTTGTAGACCTCTTTGATGGAGAAAATATTGAACAGAAATCGTTATTATAAGCTACGACATCATGAAAGTCGATTTTCCTGTGATATTTCAGTAAAGGACTTGCGTTTTGAAATGAGACAAATTTATTTCAGATTGTCCTTATAATATATACAGAAATACAAATAGGAATACATTTCAAGAAATAAGCAAAGAAATTACATTATATTTTCGACATATTGCCGTGGAACACATTTATTTCTGTTTCCATTTGTTGTAAAAATAATATAAAACGATCAAGAACATTTTCTTCTTTCTGGTCGCGCAACTGTACGATTTACATTCATAGTTTAATCCCCTTACTCTTTCACAGGACAACCCTCGTGATATACAATCTTGTTCCATCTTCTGTCGGCATGACGAACCAATATCATAAAAATAGATATGCGTTACACAGTGTTTTTCTTTAGCATAAATTACACGTCTTTGCACAATTTTTTGCCATAAATTCTGCATACAACGAATTTGTACAATAACCATACTGTTGCCAGTATTTACAGGATGTTGTATCTCTGCTATCTACACATGCTGAAAAAAGAACATAAATTAAGAAAAAAGGCGGAAAAATTTTTAAAGCGAAAACACCCAGACAAACCCTTTAAACAGAAAGCTCTAGTACTCCCCAGGTCTAGATGATTTTTTGGACGAATTAAACAGTGACTATAAAATACAAAAAAAAGATGTGGTATGATTGCCAATGAGACATCACTCAACAAGAGACAAAATGAGTCGACACAAAAATTAACAGCTATTAACGACATTGATTTCCTGATTTGCAAGTACCTGAATTGAGTATACCAAGTTACATGTAGCCGGATAAACTATTGGTACATTCTCATTTTCGTTTTTCTGGCGGCCATGTGCATTTGAAAAGACAAAATTTTAACGTATACAACGATTTTATTTAAATAAGACAGGGTTTTATAAAGTAAAAAGTAAAGTAAAACTAAACTAACAATTTCGCGTTGTAAAAAGAGGAAAAACATTGTGTCACAATTTGTAATGGTGAACATACGATAATACATATATTGTAAAATCCCACAACCCCTTCCCATTCCCTGCAGCTTGATGCAGCGGGGATAATCAGCACTTTATTGAGTTGAAGTACATCACTTTAGAAAATGTAAAAACTAAATTAATTACAATAACAATGAATAAGAAACCCTCAATAATTGCATATTAGATATAGTAAAATACGTTTAATATAAAAGAGCAATGACCTTATAATCTATGTACTGTTCTATTTGACATCTTGTATACATAATTTAAGAATATAGTAGGTGGACTGAGTGAGTCAGGTATAGTGTTAGATATTAATTATTTATACAAAACCGCAGTGAGAGAACATAACAGGAAATCAATATAATAAGATGGAATTATAGTTGCAAAAAATTTTATGTAGTAATAAAGAAATGCACTTCCTATACCTGTTTCATGAACACCAAGAAAAGGTTCAATATATTATTTGAATGCATATTCAGGAAATAAGATATTCTATTTACAAACCTATTTGACATATTTCATAAATTATCATTATAAAAAAATGACAGTCGTATTACCTGTTATGTCATAATCGATCACTTAAATGGTGACATTTGACCGTTAATTAGTATATATTTTCTTCCACATTTAGTTCAAGATGTCATCTTACAGTGATCTGTCTGTGATCAGCATTATTATAAAGGCGATTAATATTATAAAAGTGTAAGCACTTTAAAATATCATTATTCGGCTATATAAATGTTCAACATGTTCAATATAAAGCATAAAATTAAATGTCTTTATAATAACAAACCAGCCCTTACCAACAGTTAATTTAAATTATTACTGTACTATGCCATTTTCGCAATGCAATATAAAAAAAGAAGATGTGGCATGATTGCCAATGAGACAACTATCCACAAAAGACCAAAATGACACAGACATTAACAACTATAGGTCACCGTACGGCCTTCAACAATGAGCAAAGCCCATACCGCATAGTCAGCTATAAAAGGCCCAGATAAGACAATGTAAAACAATTCAAACGAGCAAACTAGCGGCCTCATTTATGTAAAAAAAAATGAACGAAAAAAAAATATGTAACACATAAACAAACGACAACCACTGAATTATAGGCTCCTGACTTGGGACAGGCACATACATAAAGAATGTGGCGGGCCATTTTGCAATCCAATGGCGGTTACTAATTTCTTGATTTGTATTTGACACGACTGATGAAAAATATCCTAGGTAGCATACAATGTAGCATAGAGTTAGTCTCCTGAAGCTTTGGATAATTTTTTTTTTTTAGTTTTAAGGAAGTATTCAAAACTTATGAACATAATTGAACTCATCATATATACCAGAACCAAAATTGTGTACGCAAGACAAGTGTATCACAAAAGCCTCTTCAATGAATAAAAAGTTTACAAAAACCTAATAAAAAAAAGTGTGAGTTTCATAAAAAAAACTTTAAAAAATATATGCAGTGTTATATCAAACTTTTTTTCGTCTAAAAAGAATCTAGTATCTAGTTTTCACAATTTTTTTTACCAGACATATATAAGTTACATTTTCGTCTGTAGATTTTGAGTTAAACTTTAAATCAGAATGAAATTCAAAACAGTGTGGTTGTGGCCATTGATTGACACATTAAATTCATCCATTGACTGGGACAATTTACGTGAACGTTTGTCTGTAACGACCACTGTTCACGACGTACCTACGATAGACATTTAAACTGTGGGGTTACCAAAGGTTTCTTAACGCCTTTAATTATAAAATAATTCGAAAAATTAATCAGGAATAACCTTTATGTTTTGATTTATATAATTGATATAAATCAAAACATCGTGTTATTTCTGATTAATTTTTCGAATTACTTTATTAAGGTGTTGAGAACCTTTGGTGGCCCATAGTTGAAGTGTCTTTAAAAAGTACATAGTGAGCAGTGGTCGTTACATACAAACGTTCACCTAAATTGTCCCAGTCAATGGATGAATTTAATGTGTCAATCAATGGCCACAGCCACACTGTTTTGAATTTCATTCTAACATCGAAGAATTCAGTGCTGTTGTCCACTATCATAGCACAGTTATGTTTGAAAATAAATTACAAAAAAAATCTCCTTTTCAGGCAGCGCGTAACTTTTCTTGACATGACATAAATATTTATAAATTTGTTTATTTTTTTATATAAATTCATTAGGAAAACCACGTATAAATATTTCAAACAAGATATGGAAATATTGTAAATTTCAGCGATATTACCAAAAAACCCATATAAAGGTCCCAAATATATCAATTCTGAAGTTTTTGAATACTTTTGAGTTCTGTTAATGTATATTTTACGTAATCATTTTACTTACTAGAATTGTGGCAGAATCCACAAGTTTTACGGCAAAGGGTGAACAGATCAAAAGCGTAACGTCTATCAATACACATTCCTCTCCAAAGGTCACACTGTGGTGATATGTCAAAACAGATATTTTCTTGAAAACCATGTATATTTTTGTCTACATATGGAGCATATGTATTCCTTGACCTCCAGTGAAATAATTGGTTTTTATTTGTTGTTGCTGGAAGTGAAATAAATATGTATTAATACAGAAACAATAATATGAATAAAACTAAAAAAACTTTTGAAAATGCTTATAATAAAAATATTTCTGTATTGTTTCATAAATCCTGAATGTCATTTTGATTATCTTATCACATCATAACAACATCTCAAACTCCCTGCATTAACAATAAAACGCAATGCAAAATTAAAAATAGAAAAAAATAACAATTTTTTTATTGATTTTTTCATTATCTTGCTTTTCATAATCTGATATCATAAAAACCAAATATTAGGGAGAAATGGCATTACGTGATTTTAGAGGTTTCAAACATTACTATTTTGTAACTGTAACTTTTACCACTGAAATATGCAAATTTGGCTGTTACTATATAAAGCTTCAACTTTGAAAAGTTTGAAATATATTTTTTTAATTCCTTAGACATCTATGAACTGAACAATCAAAATTTCGAACCACCCTTCTGGACATTTTTTTTTACAATTGTGCATGTTTCTATGTGAAACAGTCACCAAAAGTTGTTTCACATTTAGTTGCTATCAATGCTATCAACAAGGTAGGCTTTGGTTCATATATATATTATTTTGTCAAATAGATTTATCTTGAATTATTATTTCAGTATCAACATGTCAAATTTTCATAAAATTGCAATCCTATCAAACCACAGAAATATTTTTGAATGGATTATATGATTATAAAATATTTTTATTCTATTGATAACATAGTTTAAATTGCTTCAAATTTTTATTTTGGCAAGTTCAGGTGCCAGCTTATAATCGATATAACATTATAGCGTATTACTATTCATAACTAATATACATATCATACATATTATCTTACTTACGAATAATATTTCTTGCCCCTGTAGACTGATGTCCTGTAATAAAATAAATAAGAGGTAATTGACAATCAACATAGTCTACTAATTTGTTTTTTATATTGAAAAAGTATATGTAGGCTCCCTTATTAGCAGCAACCCTCTATCGCGGAAATTGTCATGGTAAACATAAGCTCTGGAAATTGTTTACAAGAATAGTTACTGTTGTGGAATAGTTGAAGAAGCTGTCACGTAAGTTGTAACATTCAAGAATTTACTACGCCACAATATTAATAAATCATAGATGATGTCAAAGTACATAATATATGATTCATAAAAATAAATCATACGGTATTATACTATACACACTATATCAAAGAGAAAGAATTGAACTCGTTTGAATTTAATTAACAAACATGATTGTTTTTGTTTTTTTTTTTTCATTTCTAAATCTTGAGCTTAATTTTCATGATATAACAATTTCATATATATTATATACACATAACTAACCTTCACAGAGACCATTATCACAGCGCTGACCTTCTCTACATTTTTTACACGAATTACCAACAATATATGGATCTTTTCCAACCACATTGCCACTGAAAAAAGTTTTATTTTTAGACTGGACACTTTATAGTTTGAATTAATATAAGCACTTGCCTGTAGATGAAGATTGATGGAGGCGTTTTTGATGTACATTGGCTTCATTTGTATCGTTAGGACTGATTTCAGATTGACTTTGACCTTAGTAACGTTCTTATTTATATTAAACCATTGACCATATACATTTGAGGTAACTTAATAATGAAATGGTGTGTTTGAATTCAGCCTAAACAAATTAATTTTAAATGCATAAAGACCTTTCTTGATACAGTATATATCCGATGACATCATTCCTTTAATTTATTTTTATATTTTTATCATTAGCAGGTACAAAACAATGAATAATTTGCATATCACAAGTCAGTTAAAAAGAAGATATATGATGTTTTTTTTTTGTTTTTTTTTTTTCATTTTTTTTTTTTAATGTGAATTGCTATTTGTATATAAATCCACATATATACTTACGGTGGGTTATAAAAGCAAACCAAAAACCAAGCATCTTTAACTGTCACCCCATTTTTCATAAACAACACAGGACATCTTTTCATGCTACAACCAACTTTAGATGTATCAGCCCATATCAACTGAAAACAATTTATACAATTTCATTTTCCTTTCATGTATTGATATATAGCTGCACTGATTATAATTTATTGCAATAGCTTTTGATTTTGTCATTTGATTGACTTTCAGATTTGAATTTCCCTTTTCGGCATTTTTGTTATTGTACTTCTCATTGATTTGTTACTTTAATTTTGAAATCATGTACGTAATGTTTACAAAGTTTAAAAAAACATGTATCTTAATATTTAATAATGATAATAAACTTATTATAAATACCAGGTCCACAACTGTAAGCCATAAGCGGGTATGTATAAAAACGACCCAGCAGTGACGCTCGAATTAAGAAAAATAAAACTGGACAAAGAAAGTACAAGTACCAAATACCTGAGTATAATGTCCTGTCTTAGAAGACAATTTATCCCCGTGTTTATATTCATCCTTGCCACTGCTCCACATATTAAAACCTTCCTCTAGTAGATCTTCTAATGCTTTGTCAGCCGTATGCATGGCCAAATTTTCTCCATTGCCTATCCTCTGAATCTGAAAATGACAATTCTCTGCCCATCTGGAGGCTTCTTCTTCCAATATAGGGCTCCAGTCCTACAATTTTGCATCACATAATTTACCAATGTCAATTTTCGTGCGTTTATTTTTAAATGTAAAGAGATAACTGCCATCAAACACTTTATGTAAATATGACGAAATATATTGTAGTTTAGATGAAACATGCAAGTACAAAATCCGAACTAAAATATGTAAAACATTCGTTTCTTTTGTTTTGTTCCTTTCTTGCTTTTATGTAAGACGAAGTAGGTTTTAACATGTTTCACTTTTTGTTAGCAATATTTCACTCCTTTGTATATGAAAGTACTGCATTTAAGTACAACTGATAAGACAGTTCGTATAGTTTTTATTCAAGAAGTGAATTTGCCCTTTTTGTAATTGTATACTGTTGTAAAAGCTATGTGACCTATCATATAAGATTTATTACCGGTTTTGCAATAGCATGAGTTACACGGCATAGGACATGATATGCATACCCTTCCTCTGGACTTAAGAGAAACCTCAGTTTGTTTGGTAAGGTTCATGTTGCGTAATCTTCATTTTTCTATATCGTACTTAAAATATGCACTCGATAGACGCTTAAACAACCCTATTCGATTACAAAAAAAAAACATTTATTTCTAATAGTTTCATGCATAAGCTAGAAGTAAGAAATTTCAAATCATATCAAGATATTTGCGTGTTTCCTACGCATTGCACTGACGTTGTCATAAAAATGTGAAGTTATGAATGGTAAATTCTATCGAAAAAATAATTTAAATTTTGAGTAGTCTTGCGATTGCTTTCATACATTTAAAAGTATGAATTATCATAAGATCTATGAAATGATATACGTTCAATCTTTTTCACTGACTGATATACATCTATCTACTTTTCATAAGAACCCTGTTGATAACATATGCAACATCATGGTTCTTGATAGATTTGAAAATATATATTATCAACCGGCAATTTGACATCCCAATAATATTCCGCAGAAATATACAAAAGACCTCTAGTTTGGCTTACATTTCCTAGTCTTGAAACATTAAACATACCCAAAACAAATACACCGCAGACACTAACATTAATGTTTATATACATAGGTATAGACAGAGCTTACCAGTTTCTGCATATTTGAAGCTTTTACATCCCTCCTGATGTCATTATGTAGGTCAAGCAATAGTGTTTGGTAAGGTGTTATATCAATTACAGATTCTACTGATAAAATCCACAATACAGAAGTAAGGAATCGGTAAATTACTTCCATTACTACAGGTAACAATGACAAAGTTGGCTCTTAGTTCTGAACGTATATACTTTTCAACTTTGTAGTCTTAGTCTTAGTAACACTGTGTCCCAAAATTCTCAAAGGGACTTGAATACATATGTAAGACACTTTGTCTGTAACAAACACTAATATATTTAAGATATAAAATACAATATGATTCCCTAATATGAAAAAAATCCTAAAAAATCACTTTAGACTCCAGATATTTTTCATCAGTAAATATTTATACGTTTTTTCACGTAACCAACAAATAAGTTTTGACTTTTTTGAGTCATTCGTATGTAAATTGGTTCAAAATCATGTCATAAGAATAAACGTATTAATTAAATTTAATACACAATTAAAGTAGCAAATGGAATTAGCTTGTTAAAGTAAATACAATGAAATAATCAATCAAAAGTTATGACAAATGAATTTCCTCCTTTAAAATAAATATATTGCTGTATCATACAATATATTTTCCGTTTGACTCAGGCAAATGAATCAAAACTATTGCACAGTTTGTTAAGGATTGGTTAATGAGTGATAATATGTTATATGTATAATTTAAGGTAGC
Source organism: Mytilus galloprovincialis (assembly GCF_965363235.1). Classification (NCBI taxonomy): domain Eukaryota; kingdom Metazoa; phylum Mollusca; class Bivalvia; order Mytilida; family Mytilidae; genus Mytilus; species Mytilus galloprovincialis. The sequence continues at coordinate 5,593,990 of NC_134839.1, read as the reverse complement.
ACAATACAAATGATTTTTCATCCAATATCGGACATCTTTAAACTGATGTAATTCCACTCATCTTTCTTTAAATTTTATAAACGAGGTATCAAAAGAAAGAAGAAGGATTAATTTTTCAAATTGTGCTAATTTCATTATGACATAACAGGGGCGTAGCTTACGTTGAAGCAACGGAGGCAGTTCATCGGTAAAAAAAATATTTTCCTTCACTGTATTTTCTTTTAAATGATTATTGCAGCAAACTGGCTACTAAACAATAATGTAACAACTTGTTATGTCTTGTTGGCGCAGTTATTGATTCATACACTTTACGAATTATTCAAGACTTATGGGAACATTTGAATTAATTTTCCCTCTTCTACTTGGAAATACCCTTTACGGTAGTTTTCTGTAATTCAAGTTTGTCAGAGTAAAAGGAAATCAACAACAGATTTATTTTGTCCTACCCCATTGCAAGAGAAATCAGTGAGTAGAATAGATGGGGTTGCAACTCACGAGTCACCCGATCAAATCACTTTACCATTGAATTAGGTCAATTAGTTAATTTTGTGTTAGAATAATTTCTAGTATATGAGGGCCTGGGTGAGTTTTAAGAAAACAGAAAAATCGGCCCTGAAATTAATTTAAATTTAAAAGAATATGGATTTAAAATGGTGCTAAATTATAAAATAAAGGAGAATCAAATTATGGGCGACAAGATTAAAAAATAAATATTTGATAATCCCATTCTAAGCATTCAAACCCTCATTTATAACCGTTGACATGTTCCCCTACGACTATGTTCATTGACTTTGGTACTAAACAGAACAAAATATGCATTTATATATTATAGTGCACAGAAAATAATTTATATGTCGGGGTTCTCAAGTTTTATTCTCGCTATTTTAAACATAGTACGTTTTCACAAGCAGGGAATTTAAAATATTTAAATGAATCACTAATTCCAGAGAAATATGTCTGTTAGTTAATACATAACGTCAGTTTTTATATAAAAAAAAATCAACCAAATACTGTTCATTTATAATGAAGACTTCAGAATAAAGTGAATGTTAGTTATTCGCCGGTTGTCATGTTCATCGTGAATGAAAATAAAAGTTAAAAATCATTCAATATGTAATTTCAAGACCTTCGAAGGGATACACCACTAAAACAAGTGCCCTGCTACACTTTACATGTAGCATATGTTTTTCTCCTAGTTTATCCTGAAATTTGTTTGTTCAATTCAGCTGTCATTTTGTGGTGATTATCTATTATTCGTTGATTCGTGACCTACGACCAAATAAATGATCATCACAAAATTTATTACAAATAAAATATTTGCATTTGTTTTTTTTTCTGTCCACCGAGCAAGGTCATGATTTCTTGTGATATGACGTGTGAGGTACAGCCAACTATATTAGAGTGTACAACTGCTTGGAAATATATTAGGAGCCATTGTGCATTTGAGCTGGCTTTTTGCTGAGAGCAGTATGTCAATATATATATATGTTCCTGCTTTCTGTAACTGCTAGCAAGTCAGGAAACTGACTTTTCATTGGTTGTCTAATTTGATACCTTCACGTATTTTGTTATTTTATAGCTTTGAGTATAGATAGTAAGGCATATAATTAACATTATTATGATGAAATAATATGAACGGACGAAAAGCATGCTAATTATTTGGACAATCATCTTTCTGACTTTAATTACTACATCTTTCAATTGTCATTTTAGCTCAAATATTCCCACACAATTATCTTTGGTTTAAAATGTATGTTTCTACTGATCCGATAATGGACTTCGTATCTACGTGTCAAAGACAGTTTTTAGCAAGTTATCTGAACAATGGACAATAATTGCCTGATCCGTTGTTACATATATTTCGAAATTATTCTGTTTTATATACTTCTTAAAAATAATTTATATTCAGTTTTGGATAGGTTCTTAAACCGTAAACACCGGACTCAATATTGCAAAATCGTTTATATTCTTGTTGGATCGTTTATTAAATTGTTAAACTTTATACCGACTTGAATCTTCATTGGATACCCAGCAAATAGCCTGGCTATAATAACATTTAACAGTAACTATTTTTCACGATTTTTTCTTGTTCAAATTGTAAAAAACTCTTTAGCTTCAGGGGGCTGCGCCCTCCTCACCCCTGCCTCAGTATAAACAGAAGGCAAGCTACGCCACTGCATAATTATTACATAATTAATTGCTATGTAATTAGTTGCCATATTGTGATGTCCATACTTGAATGAATTTAGCTTCTTTGATATTCATAGCATCCCAAAATATTTTATAGATTCTTGCACAACACAGTTTGACTTCCAAAACTGTGTCTCAATATTTTGGGATGCTATGCAGAACAAAGACGCTAAATTCATTCAAGTGTGGACATCACAATATAGCAACTAATTACATAATAATTAATTATGTAATAATTATGTTTTAATGAAATTATCACAATCTGAAAGATTAATCTTTCTTCTTTCTTTTGGTACCTCATTTATAAAATATAAAGAAGGATGAAATGAATTACATCAGTTTAAAGTTGTCTGATTGGAAGTGAAAAAATCTTTGTATTGTGCTACCTTAAAAGATAACATGTGCAACATCTCTTTTAATATGCAATTTAAGACAAATTTCAATTTGTCGGTTAATTGAAAAATGTGACAGTTATGTCAATATCATACTTTAAACCTAAATGACAGCTGTCAATTAAAAATCGACCAGGAATATAAAAAACAATATGCTTGGTTGTCTCATTCGGTACGTATAAATTCAAACCAATGGTAGTTTGTGAATGTTCAAAAATCAAGGTAAACGAATATATGAGAACATATCAACTCCACAAAGAGATCAATTAAGACCAAGTGCGTCGACAGGACAATTATCTCTGTTATGCATTAATCACAGACACTCAGTCAATAAACTCATGAAAATTATAGATACCAGGTTTGAAACTTTGTATTTGCGCAATACACGCGTTTTGTCTACAAAAGACTTACTGTGACGCTTTAATCACAAAAAATTAAAAAAAAAAAGAAAAAAAGAAAAAAAAAAGCCAAATAAAGTACGAATTTGAAGAGCATTTAGTACCAACTCTTTCTAAACATTTTGCGAAATACAGCTAAGGTCAAACGTTACAATCGGCAAAAGAACAAGGTCAGTTATATACTTCAATATACAAAAAATATATGTGTCCCTTCACTGATTGAATAATCGTTACTTCCTGTTTGTTGAAATTTGTTTTGGTTTTAATTAGTTGTTACCATTTCGTGAATTCATGACTAAATATCCGTGGTTTCTTTTTACATTTTTACACTGTCATTTACTTCTATTAATTTTACATCATCATATAATTATAAGTTGTTTTCTATTAATCTATCGTTATATCAATATGTTTACATCATTCTCCTTGTTACATGTGACAATTATGTAGTAAGGAGACTATAAAAGTTAATACAACGTTATGATTTATGCAAATTGATGCAAATTTACATTACTTTAACATTGTTCAGAGACAATACATGTATAATAAAAGTAAAGCATGCCGTGGTCTAGTAGTTGTTTCTTGTTTTTAGATTATTATTTTATTTTGTTAAATGATGATTTGTTATCATCACATAAGCAACACGACGGGTGCCACATATGGAGCAGGATCTGCTTACCCTTCCGGAGCACCTGAGATCATCCACTAGTTTTTGGTGGGGTTCGTGTTGTTTATTCTTTAGTTTTCTATGTTGTGTCATGTGTACTATTGTTTGTCTGTTTGTCTTTTTTCATTTTCTGCTATGGCGTTGTCAGTTTATTTTCGATTTATGAGTTTGACTGTCCCTTTGCTATCTTTCGTCCCTCTTTTGTTATATAACTTAAAATTAATTGGAAGGGATTATTTTTTTTGTGATTTTTTTTTGATATTGTAAATATTATTTTACTTGACCTCTCTACGCAGGTTCCATTCAATTTACGTTGATAACAACATATTTGTCTGTAAGCTGTTTCTTCCCTAGAATTCATGAAATTGTCCACTATGGCGTCCATTATTATGATGTTGAAAGGTAAATTAAAACGAACAACTGAGGTTGGTTTCGTTATAGAAATATCATAGCCTGGACTTACAATTGAACAGGAAAGCAAACATACTTAAGACTGATATGCAGTCACGTCAGGTTAGAACAAGGACGTTTAATTCGATGCCTGGTGTTGGGGGAGAAAAGTAAAAATAAAAAACACTTATTGCACGTAAACCCATCGCAAAGACTTTTGAGGTAGCTAGTTGAAAGATGTTTATACTATCCTAATCCAATTGATCCTGTTTCCCTTGGACTACAGTCAGTTAAATAGCGAATCATTTTGGTTTCAAACGGTTTCGTTAAAGGACATATAAATTCTTTGTAGCAGTTAACTTCTTAATGAGAGTGAAGTGATGCGGTATGTGTCAATTGTTTTGCCTTTTGGTTTTGTTGGTTTTACTTTTTATCATGGTTCACAGTATATTCATGACTCATGAGTTTGAATGTTCCTCTGTTATCTTTCACCTCTCTTATGTCTCGAGGTCTGATAGTAATTAGCTAATTAGATTTTATTCCTCGAAAAGAGACTTTAATTTGTTTCTTGCAAGCGGTCAAACAGGTGTAATTGGTGAAGGTATATTAAGAAAGAATCTATTAATCATTTTTTTTTTAAAGCAGTTAGTGGATTAATGTGCTAGTGGATTGATAATCACCAAGGGTCTCATCAGACAATTAAATCAAAGCTTCACTAATGTCATGAGTTATATGTATCGCATACATTTCTTTAAATATGAGCGTTCCATATGAAGGTAAATCTAGACATGCACCTTAAAGGAATTCAATATATTAGACTTCGTGCTATTTCATTTTCTTTGAATAATATAATACAAGTTAACTACCAAGCAAAATAAACGGTAATTAGAGTTTGACAATAGACAGTTTACTTGAATGTTTAATATTTAAATTCAAAATAGTCAACTGATGAAACATAATGAAGGCTTAAAATATACATATTTCGTGTTCTGCTCGTCAAACATTCCATGTGTCATGTTAAAATGATACATTTAATGATTAGAAAACTCGTTTAAGATACGTCAATCGCTGCAAAATACTCATCCATGATTCATTAATTAAAAGCAGCTGAACTTTCAAATCTACTACGAAGTTAACGAAAAAGAAATAAAATATGTGCCACATATGAGTCTGATATCATAATTGCATGATAAAAGACATTAATATATTGTTTCAAGTATAACATGTATAATCTGTACATTTAAGAAAAAGCAAATTTAAAGAAATGGCATAAACAGTTATTTTTCGGCCAGTATAGTGTATCTTAAAAAATCAAACATCCTCGAATCGTTTTCATCAGATTCACCAGAGTCAACGAATCGAAACAGCTTCAAGGCAAAATCTATAATTAATAAAAAAATATGCAAGTCAACAAAAGAAACGACACAAGGCAATGTTTTTCCATGTATAATAAAATTGGATACACTGGTCATTTTTATAAATTTCCTGATAACAAAACTTTGAATTTATCGAAAAACTAAGGATTTTGTTATCCCAGGCATAGATTACCTTAACCGCATTTGGCACATTTTTTTGGAATTTTGGATCCTCAATGCTCTTCAACTTTGTACATGCGTCTTATGTAGACGAAACGTGCGTCTGGCGTCCTAAATTATAATCCTGGTACCTTTGATAACTATTTACACCACTGGGTCGATGCCACTGCTGGTGAACATTTCGTCCTCGAGGGTATCACCAGCCCAGAAGTCAATACTTCGGTGTTGACATGAATATCAATAATGTGGTCATTTTTATAAATTTCCTGTTTACAAAACTTTGAATTTATCGAAAAACTAAGGATTTTCTTATCCCAGGCATAGATTACCTTAGTCGTATTTTACCCATTTTTTAGCCTTTTAGTGAGCTTTTCTCATCACTTGGTGTCCGTCGTCCGTCGTCGTCCGTCGTCGTTAACTTTAAGAAAAATCTTCTCCTCTGAAACTGCTGGGCCAAATTTAACCAAACTTAGCCACAATCATCATTGGTGTATACATCTAGTTTAATAAATGTGTCCGTTGACCCGGCCAACCAACCAAAATGGCCGCCATGGCTAAAAATAGAACATAGGGGTAAAATGCAGTTTTTGGCTGATAACTCAAAAACCAAAGCATTTAGAGCAAATCTGATATGGGGTAAAATTGTTTATCAGGTCAAGATCTATCTGCCCTGCAATTTTCAGATGAATCGGACAACCCATTGTTAGGTTGCTGCCCCTGAATTGGTAATTTTAAGGAAATTTTGCTGTTTTTGGCTAGTATCTTGAATAATATTATAGATAGAGATAAACTGTAAACAGCAATAATGTTCAGCAAAGTAAGATTTACAAATAAGTCAAGATGACCAAAATGGTCAGTTGACCCCTTTAGGAGTTAGACCCCTTTATGGTCAATTTTTTAACAATTTTTCGTAAATCATAGTAATTTTTTAGAAAAATCTTGTCCTCTGAAACTATTTGGCCAACTTAAACCAAACTTAGCCACAATCATTATTGGGGTATCTAGTTTAACAAACTCAGACAACCAACCAAGATGGCCGCCATGGCTAAAAATAGAACATAGGGGTAAAATGCAGTTTTTGGCTTATAACTCAAAAACCAAAGCATTTAGAGCAAATCTAACAGGAAGTGAAATTGTTGATCAGGTCAAGATCTATCTGCCCTGGAGTTTTCAGATGAGTCGGATAACCGGTTGTTAGATAATAAACACATGACAACTGATGAATCAAAAATGAATCAAAGGTATATAAAAGCAATGTCTTGGATGACTTCAAATCAGCGATGATCTATCATCTTTAGAAGATTTATGCCTGTTTGAAATGCAATTCATTTTAATCTTTTAATCACTTGTACACCTACATGTCTTGTCGAATATGTAAGCAGTTCAAATCAAAAACTTATATAAGTAAAATATAAGTGTTAATGGTTTCCTCCCTACAATTTTAATGGGATATTCATCATACTGTTAAATAAAAAATATCCATTAAATAGATTATGTTTAGTTTTGTCCTTGGACAGAAAATTTTGTTCACTGACATTTTAGCTTTGTTTAGTAATAAATTACTGTAATGATGAACCATATAATTGGTAACAGCTCTTTAAAGTTTATATTATGTTTTGGATTTTAAAATGCTTTGGCATCGAAAGTTTTTTGAAGTTTTGAATAGTTGTGCACGTTGAGACTTTGCATTCTATGCTAAGGGTAGAGAAACCGTAGTGTTTCAAATCATTGTTAATCTTATATACAATAAAGATATACCCACAGACGATATAAATGATATTTAGTATCAACACGAAAGTGCGAGTGACAAGGCTGGTGGTACCATCGGAACAAAACATCCATTAGCAATGATATGGACCAAGTGCTGGTATAAATCCATTAACGATACCTGACTAACTAAATCGTACTCGTTCAATGCTCTGATAACTTGTCCTGGTGCAGCTATACGTTCGTGACCTTTCGGTTGTATTAGCCCTTTCATATATGTATTAAATTTTTGAAAATTGTGGCTTCGAGCATCAAAGCAAAAACACGATATGTTTTAACAGTGTACAGTTTAAGTTCAATGTACCACATTTATGACGCAAAATCCCTTCCCTTTGTTTTGATCTATCATCTAAATTACACAATCGTCTGCAATTTAAGATCAAGATATCAATTTAGTCATAAAAATCGATTGGCTCTATATTTCTCAAAGCCATTAGAAGTGTTTGATATTGATCTGATCAATCTATGTCAGTATTACATTATATTGCATTGGTTTTAATACTACAAAGTGTCTCTTTTCGACTTGTTGTAAAATGGTTAGAATGTAATATATCAACCACTATTGATACGTTAAAAGTATCTGTGCATCATTCAATTTGTTCTGCAAGATGAAAGGTCAGATTTTTAAAGAGTAGTTGTTTCAAAATATTTTATGATTTAGGAATTAATGTTTAAATCCCATCCGTTTCTGTTAGTAGCGTGGTTGGCCCTTTCTAAACTACGGTTACCGACTGAATTTGGTATTTACTGCAGTACAAATGTTCAAAGTTTAGAGAAAAGAATCTGAATAAAATAGAAAATTATGTCTTCGATTGTTTCTTTTTTCAACACAATCACACTTCATTTTTCGCCACTTTAGCATGTTGAAAGTCAATGGGACCTGAATTGCTAGCAAATGTTTGAAGGACTACAACGTTGTATTTCAAAATTGGGTATTATTTAAGAATTGAATGCTCTTTTTTTTGTAAATGTATTGGGGTGTAAAAGCGTTGACCGAAGTACATTTTGTAGCGCTTCATACTAAAAATGTGCGCACGGTCAACGCTTTTACAACCCTATAAAGTTACAAAAAAAAGCATTCAATACTTATAATTACATTTTTACCTATAGGATCATGAAAACACGCCTTTTATCAAGTTTTTATTTCATTTACCTGTGCCCTTTATTGAGGGACCTCGTGTCATCATGAATGAAAAGTTGCATTGTGTAATGCAATTGATTAAGGAATATCACGAGATTGCTAGTTAGCCAATCAGAATAACGTATTATAATGAAACATACACCTAATGTAATTATTTAAAGGAAATATGTAAACTCGAGTAACTTACCAAAGTAATTTAATGTGTAAATTTATTCGACCTACCCCTTACTGCAGTCCAGAAACTTCAATGCAACGTTTAATTTATTAAAGAACCTCAAATAATAAAACATGTTATGGGTAAAATACAAAAACTTGACAATTTCAATTAGTCAATCGCTTATTGACAACTGACGCGATTATAAAAAAAAGTACAGGAGAATAAAAATGAAATTGTCTCAACTGTTGCTCGAAAAGGGAAAGTTAGATTCGTATCGTTTCAGGTCAATCATATTCAGTGTAAATCACTAGATGTGAGGCAAGATAGGAGACAGGTATTACTGTGGATTCATTTAGTTTCGTGGTATCAATTTTCGTGGATATTTGATTCGTGGTTTTGTACATCTTTCCGTATACACCCTACAGAAAATTTGTAATTCGATGAACGTTTGAATTCGTGGTTCACATCTTCCCACGAATTTGCACGAAAAAAAATGTTTGTCCAACGAATGATAATGAATCCACAGGATACCTTTCTTGTTATTCATCATCATAGTTGTTAAATTAGAATGACACTGATTACATCTTCTAGCGGAAAATAAAGTTGAAGAATCTAGTTACAGCCCGTAACAGAGTAGTGATCGAATTCGCGTTTTTTTACCGTCAGAATAAGTTATGTTATCGACAAACTTATTTCAGAAGTGACATAATTTAATTTTCTTCATCGACAAAATATTTCATGTCCAACGTGTAAGTTTTCATTGTTTAAGTCGAAGTTTTTATAAAACATAAAACATTTTTTATAATCAACCTCTGTCATTGGCATTTTCATTTTAACGGTAAAGGATCAAATACGGGCTCTCCGAAATTTCTAAAAAGTCGTATAATTTACGTTATCGAACAAAAAATCAGAAATACGGAATATTATATGTGAATGGTTAGGAAATCCGTTTCCCCTACATGTTTTAAAAGTCAAAGAAAAATGTTTTCCCTGATACAAACGTTTTTAGAACCAGCTTTGTGTAACAAATTCGACTGGATATAAGGAAGTTGATATCTTTACTCTGATTTGAAATTATCTTTTAGAACTTTTTTTAGTAATTAAGAACCTATGTTGTTTATGGGTAATAGGTGAAATGTTGCATGATCCCTCAAAATGACAGCAAGCGCAGTTTTCCGGACGATTTTCATTTGTACACTGCTAAAAACTGTCAGGTCCTGGCCATGGTATATTTTGGAGAAACTTTTTTGTACTGATTTTTACTAAAAAAAATATTCTCTGTGTGTGCCATTGCAAGAAGTAGTTTTGCTCGTTATTTTGTCCTATTAAAAAAGAATCTCAACAAAATTTTCCCGTTTAAACTGTACTAGAAAAAAGATTGGCATGTGAAACGGACGAAGACATATTCTAACAGAAGTACAAATACCAGTCCTCCCTTTTGTGTATACATATGAGAAAACATTTCAAAGTTATTGATTGAATTCAAGTCCATCACACATACGGTACACATTGTAGTCCGAAAAAACACCTTTTTAATTGTTTACCAGTATATTTCCTTTAGTTTTGGGTAAAATTGTAAAGGAAATAATACTATCAAGACGTCCTTCCATAAATCTTTTTTTTCTGTTCTTACTTTGAAGAAATGACTACTTTTCGCCCAATCGAAATGGTGCATTGACATATTTTGTTTCATATTATTAGAATTATTTTCAATATTATCGGTATTAAACTTGATTATCGACACATGAAAGTTTGTCAGCACTGTCAATCTTTTTAACGTTAAAGTACCAATAGTTCGGTCACTACTCAATTAAGTTTGTCGATAACGTATTTAATTTTGACGGTAAAGAAACATCAATTCGATCACTTCTCTGTTACGGGCTGTATATATAATAACAGAATGATATTAACTATTTACATTTTGGGAAAATAATAAAAAAACAACAACACAAATTGCGAAAAAAAATCAAAACGAAGAGTCCCTTATTCAATGGAAGAATCAAAAGATTAAACAAATCAAAATGTATGTGTCGAGTGTACCTTGGAGCGCCTCGAAAGAAGACAAAGTTAGTTCCCTAACATTGTCTACGGAAAATAAATGTTCCAAATAAAATGAAAAGATACGCGCTCGTTCGAAAGTATACGTCAATTCATGTTTCATGCATTGGGAGAGTATTTGTTGTGTTATGAATGTGAATAAAATATTTGCAATTGGACAGTTAGCACACAATAATTTATCATCAGACGCTTTACAGATTTAATCAGTTTGACCAATGCTATTTGCTGACTGATTATTTTGTTGTTTTACTGAACTTTCCGATGGTTGTCGAAGCAAACTATTCTGACCATACGTTTTATCTTTCATTATTTGTCATTAATTATATATGCTCTGTCAACACACTCACTTGTGTTAATATATCATCTATTGCATAACCAATGGGTGCCTCACGAGGAGCAGGATTTGACCTCTTCTCGTTAACCCCATAGCTCATCTGGGTTTTGTTAGGGGTTTGACACTTTTGTTTGATTCAAATAGTTTTGCGCACTTTGGGTTGTCTTTTCGGTGTTGTTTTTTTTTAATTTTTTCTATGGATTCTCTATTTCACTTTGATTTTGGTGACGTCTGCGTCAGCTTCATTTTTACTACTATAGCAGTAAAATAAGTAAATAGGTTAAATATCAAGCATATATTATGTATTTAACACCTTTACACACAGAAAAATGTGTGTCATATTTATGTGTATAATTTAATTTAGCATATTGTTAGACTTGATTAATGTCTTAGAAAATATATAGAATCCAATTTTAAACAGATTTCGTTTGAACAAAATTTTATTTTGTATTTTTGTGACAAATCTTTGATGTTACCGACAAGCAGTTGTGATTATGTATTAAGTAATGGGCATTTTGTTTTGTCAATACAAGCATAAAACGTTATACTTTTGTTCATTCGTCTTGTTAAAACAAGTCCATTGGTCATTAACTGACATGTACTTGTTGTACAATCTGTTTATTTTCATGATTTATGAAAAGTTAAAACAGACAGTTGGATTGGTTTTTACATCGTGTCGTTCTAATTTTTCTTGCACCGATGATTCTATAAACAGAACATTTCTTTATAAAAATTCAATTTCAGTTGAATATATTCTAAAAAGAGGTTAATTGTTTAATGAACTGAACTTCAAAATACCATAACTGTATTTAATTTACATGAAATAGATATAATTATGTAGTTATGAATTAATTCAAAATTAAACGTTATGAAATCTAGGGACTGGTTAACTGTTAAAACATAAAACAATAAAATCTCTAATCGTGTATATTCCGGGTTTAGAGTTTGAAAAGACAGATATATATCATCAGAACTGTTAAAAGGCGGGAAAATAGAACATTGTGGATAATGCCCCAATCTTACGCCATGTGATTTAGAGATTTTCAAAGTGCTATTATATCAAAACAGCAAAGATAATGACTGATATTAAATTGACATTTTTCAACCATTTTATTCGTATGCCAAATGAAATCTGTATTGCAAGCAACATTATTTATTGTTTTATTGGATTTAATAAAAAAAAATGTTTCTCAAGTACACGGATAGTACTATAGTTTTCTATGTTCAGTGGATCGTGAAAATGGGATAAAATCTCTAATTTGGCATTAAAATTAGAAAAATCATATCATAAGGAACATGTTTACTAAGTTTCAAGTTGATTGGACTATTTAAGATTTATTCAGAATAGACGGTTTTCTACATTTTCATGTATAGCAGCCCTGACATTAAAGATGTTTTTATTTAATTTTTAGCGGCTCAAAAAGACATGTTGAAGGCCGAACAGTGACCTATAAGTATGAATTTCTGTGTCAGTAACATAAGACTCGTATTTCCTTTGACAATGAGTTGAACTGCGTGTGTTACCGTGTGTTTGTGTATTCTACTTTTGCTACAGGTATAACGAGATGAGTTTCTGTTTTTGTCTCGCTGTCTTAAAGACCCATTGGTGGCCTTCGACTTTTTTCTACTTTTTTATAACTTAAAGGTTGTTCTGTCTCTAAAACATTCCCCATTTCATTCTTAATTTGATATTAAAATCATTTAAACATCAAATCCATTTATTTCATTTCTACGATTATTTTAATTGCAATTAAATTCGATTTTTTTTTATTTTCTGTTAAACAAGATTATAGAGAAACGTACATGTTGTTGCAGTGTTATCGTTCATTACTATTGGGCAAAATACTATTTTCTCTGTCCTAAATATGGATTTTGGATCCTTAATGCTCTTCAACTTTGTACTTGTTTGGCTTTAAAAAAATGTTGATATGAGCGTCACTATTGAGTCTTATGTAGACGAAATGCGCGTCTGGCGTACGAAATTATATCTTTGGTATCTTTGGTAACTGTTCTGCACTCACTACATCCTTTCTGAAATCATGCTACCATTGTTGACGAGACTTAAATGTTCTACGCGAGGATAATGTACTACTATGAAAATGTATGTGATACGTAATGCAGGAATTCGGCCCCCTCCAAACCTGCACGAACAATTCATTATCATAACAGTTTTTTCCTTCTACGGACTGTCTTTGGAACGAGTTTCCAAAACATATTAGAAATTCTTCCTCAAATATTTTTGAGTTGTGTTAGAAGATAACTAAAATTATTTCTAATAAACAAGGATTAGAACTGAGAACAGTGGTCTAAATGAACATCTATAGATAGATTGAAACATCTGAACACTTGTTAAATTGTCGTATATTCATATCTATATTGCCTGTGTGTAAGGGAGCACTTTAGTGCAGTTGTAAGTACTGATAATTCAGTCGTAAAAAAAACTTGCTTTTCGGCGTCATTCACCTGTTATTACATCATATAGGAGATTAATTTATAAAAGCGACAATCAATTGTTTTAACCTAATAAAACTGTCATGGGTTAATGTTAATGTTAATATTTTCACAATATACTATTGTATACACTAACAAATACAAGGTAACACACAGATATAATCATGAAACTACAAATTATACAAACATATTTGTCAATTCAGTCTGGATGATAACAGTATGAATAGTTACTGTATTCTGTTTAGACTGGAACGGGCTAAAACTCTATTGATCATTTAGATAGAGGATTGCTGCTCACAAGGAAGTCATTTACCCAAGAGTTCCAAATGTTGAAGTTGAAGTCATCTTTTCGTAAATTTTACGGACGTCATCACGAGTTGATTACCCGTTGTGGAATAACCGTTTCACAGATGATACCGGATATATTTCTTACGTCGTAACTACAATCTCCTTCCCTTTTCATGAATATGACTATTTATCGGGTTTGTAATAACATGAGCAATACGACGGAAACCACATGTGGAGCAGGATCTGCTTACTAATCCGGAGCACCGGAGATCACCCCTAGATTTGTTGGGATTCGTGTTGCTCAGTCTTTAGTATTTTATGTTGTGTCTTCTGTATTATTATATTCTATTTGTCTTTTTCATTTTTAGCCATGGCTTTGTCAGTTTATTTATGAGTTTGAATGTTCCTCTGGTATCGTTTGTCCCTCTTTTATATACATGTATTACGCGGAAAGAACAAAGGGAAGTGAAATATCCTAAGGGACAAACATATTTTAACATAATTGGTTTATTTCGTGATTGCAATTTATATTCAACGCGTTAACTTTGTGCAAAATTGTATAGGCATTGCATATCAAAGAAGTTGTAGTTCACTCCTCAAATCAAAAAAATCAAACTATTGATACAGAGATGATATCAATTGGACTGAAATCATTGACTGAATACATACAATAATATAGTCACATGGTCGACGTATTAATGATAATATTTGAAAAGATGTTGTGCAATCACTTACCAACAGGATATAATGCAGTCATTACTTTCCTACATTAAGCATGTTAAGGGTTGTCACCTTCAAACGTATGTAACCTAGGCATATTTTCATGGTCAAAGTCAAGAATTTGTAGTTCAGTTGTTATCGTTAGTTTTGTGTATGTCATATTTCCTTTCCGTGAATTATTTTGTTATAAATCAATTCGTTAGTTTTTTTCAATTGAATTGTTTAATATTCATGTCTTTTTTTTAAGCCAACTATACGGTTTGGTAGTTTTCCATTGTTGACGGCCATACGGTTGCTTATCATTGTACACATCCATTTTATTTTGGCCTTGTTGTTTTATAAAAGTCTCATTGGTTATCGTATAACAATAACAATTATTTTGACATTGATGTCAATTCCTACTGTCAATCAAACTACCAAACACATTGTTTGTATTAGATGAACAAAGTATTTGAAACATTTCATAATACACGCTACAGAATAAATCAAAATAGATTTTTTAGAAGTTTGTTGGAAGCACTTTAACGGGTGCCACATGTGGAGCAGGATTTGCTTATCCTTCTGGTGCATATGAGTTTTTCGTGGGGTTCGTGTTGCGTATTCTTTAGTTTTCTATGTTGTGTCATATGTACGATTGTTTGTTTGTCTTTTTTTTCATTTTTAGCCATGGCGTTGCAAGTTTTTTTGTTATTTTTGATTTGTGAGTTTAACTGTCCCTCTGCTATCTTTCGTCCCTCTTTTAATGGCATAACGGTTCCAAAGAATGCTGTGTTCAAAAAGTGTACAGAAACGAACTAAATGTGAATATGGATAAAATAAAAACAGATAAAATTACAATTAAATCCTGTAGTGAAAGTTAAGTACCGCATCGATTTTTATGTCTAAACATGCCAGTTCTTTACATTAAATTGATATTCAACTTATCTCTCCTTAGGTTTACAGTACTCCCTAAATTGCAAACTTGATTATAATAATATGGTTCCAAAAGGACAGATTCTGTCAGTTGATAAAGGGAAATTCATCACCACATCTTGGTCTACTAATGGAGGGTTTGTTTTAAACTAGTAACTATAGTTCTTCAAAATATCATATATATCTGCTAAAGATAGGGAAAAGAGTGATAACTCTAGTTTTACAAGACTGTGTTTAGATACTTAATAATACATGACTTTGATCAGTTCCTTGTAATCTTTAATATAAATTACACGTATACACTGAATGATCGTAGCGTAAGAAGGATAGTGCAATATGAAATATGAGCAAATAATGTAACCATAGTTAAAAAGAAGAATGTAATTTTACTGTTTTAAAACAACTTTTTGGAATTTCAGGTATTCAATGTTCTTCAACTTTGTACTTGTTTGGTTTTTTAACTAATTTGATCTGATAACGACGTCACACATCAGCGTATAGCTCCGACGTACGCCGGGCGTGGTAAAAATTCATGTACGCTGCCAATACGCTAGTAATTTTGGATGCATTCAACCTGTCAATCATATCTGTATCGTGTGCACGACGAGCTTTTAAGCGTGTAATGGGCGTACAAGTAGCGTACCTAAGCGTTTATCGGGCGTTCAAGTAACGTGTGGTGGCCTATGTCTGGCGTTTGTCAAACGTGGATGGAATGCCCGTTACGAAGAAAAAGAGTCACTTGAACGTATTTGAGTAGCGTCCCGGTCGTATTTTGGACGATAATCCGTGCTTTCGGCGTGTCTGGGACGTTTAGGAATGGGGTGTTTGTTACAAATACACTCCCATACGTTTACGTTAAAGTCAAACGAACTTGAAGCTTATATAACGTGCCCTGAACGTGTCTCAAACCTATTTGTAGCGATTTAAACGCGCATGTGTGTGTAGCGTACAAATATAGGCTTGACAGATGCTTGAGGAGGATGAAAATTTGTATGCTGCATAACACTTTCCTAGAATTATAGCGTTCACCGAGTGTAAAACGTTGAATTTCGACGTACTTCAAACTTATACAACGCGCGTTTACCAATTGATTAGGGTACCTCTGGCATAAAAATGTATGAGGACTTGTCGGTTTTAAAAAAAGCTTCACCCCAAAATACTAGTCTAATGTACGTCACCCATGATGATGCATGCTCTGACAAAAAAACATATTCAGAGATCACATATTTTTCCAGTATGAAGAATACAAAAACTAACAATTAAAATGCAAATCTACACTATAACGCGTTTGTTGAGTTTATAAAATATATTAGACATGAACAATAAAAACAAAACTTGCATATACATACAAATATATTCTGCACACAGCATAATACCAATTGAAAATTAATCTTCTTTTTTTAATCATCTGATTCATAAGAATACTTACCAGTTCAGGGCAACTGGCTTGCTGGTCATTGCTATTATGACATATCAAATTCAGATGAGGAATATTCAACAAAGATAATGTTGACTTACTTAGTATGAAGATCTAATAATGTCTTCATTTCTGAAAATTATTTCCTCTATCCAAATACAAAGAAACAATGTTTGAATATGTAACATCTAAACTGTAAGAATATAATGGGGACAGAAACCTAACTGAAATAGTTAAAAGAGAAGGAAAAGATACCAAAGGGATATTCAAACTCACAGGTCAAATATGAGTTAACAACACAATGGCTGAAAAAAGAAGGAAAAAGGGGGTACGGAAGGGAAGGCAAATCCTGCTTTACATGTGGCACCTTTTGTGATACTCATGTTAGTATAAACTCTGTGATCAGTCTCATTTTACACAAACAAGGTTCGTTTTTAACTAAAGATTAAAGTTGAACTTCTATTATCGTTACCTACCTAATAACAGACAATGATGAAGGAATAAATTCAGGAATATGACAGTTGTTGTCCTTTCGTTTGATGTTTTTTATCATTTGATTTTGCCATCTGATAAGGGACTTTCCGTATGAATTTTGTAGTTATTTTAGTAATTTTACTTTTTCTTCCAATGAATTTGCACAAGTTTAAAAATCAATGTCTAGTCGTTATCAAAATTAGTGATAGAAGTATATTGGGTACGGATAAAATTACATTTGTTTAAAATACAACTTCTCTTAAAAACTAGAAAACATTCATAACCACGACTTTATCTAGGACGTGTTGTCTGTGGCGAGTCTCTGTACACACATAGTTTATAATTGATTTGGTCATTGTTCTAAATCAACTGCTTTTAAAACTTTCAACTATAATAGATAAAAGACTTTCTATCCAGTAAAAAGCAAAAAGTTGAACATCTATTATCGTTATCTTAATCACTATTAAAACAAACACAAAAAGGCTTGCACCAATGCCAGCTGAGAAAACCAGGCAGAATTTAGAAATTTTGTCCAACAACCTTTTTTGGATAAATATGTTTTTGTATTGTATGCACCTTGTTTTGTTGGGAAATGACATTTTCAAAAGTCATATTGGGTTATTATGTATAAAAAATGAATTTGATTTTACAGTAAATTTGACTGCTTATATAGGGAAATACGGGTATTAATTTCTCAACAAAAACAGCCTACACTATAACAATGATATATATTCTAAAAGATGACCATGAATACAACAGGAAATGATAATAACATCTCTGGTATCTGTTGCTATGTAAATGTTCTAATGCAGTAAATTGTTCGGAAACAGCAGTTATTTTCGACTTTTTGGTGTTTAGACATACCAAAAGTGATGCTCTTCAATTTAAAAACCGATAAAGGTTGTAAAACAATATCTGCTGGTAATGTTTTGATGGTAAAATGAACTTCTGTTGTATATTTTTATACATAATTGATCATTTTGATACGGTTTAACTGAAGTATACAACTTTGTGGTGTTGGGAAACTTATTTCCCTCATCAGGAGATTGTTGCATACATGTACGGGTGATCAATTCCTAGACACATTGTTTAAAGGCAGTTACAAATACACCTTATCGCTAATCCCGGCTGACACGGCCGCTTGAACTTTTGACGCATACAACAATTACTTTTCCATTGTGGCGTCATATATTTTGTATTGTGACGTCGAAATTTTACGGGAACATGTGTGATATCCAGTAATAGCGGACAAATAGCGATAAGGTGTATTCTTTACGGGAATGAGGATTATTTATAAGACTGAAATTATTGTATTATTTGATGGAAATGTGGAATATGAGGAATTTAAAGCCATCCGTGAGTAGTTTTTAATGAATCAGCTGGAAATAATAACAGTTTGCTCCCACCTTAAAACAATACATGGTATATCATGGACACCAAAGGCAAAGAAAAATCTAAATGCCATAATTTTGGGCATCTTAAAAACTGGAAAGGCGGATCACTTTGAAGCAGATGATAGTTATTGTGTATAAAAAATTTCCAGTTATACCAGTTGGAACAGGTAATAGTTTAAATTATGGAAGTTTGAAATTACTTCTGGGATAAATTGATACAAAAAGGCATCAATCAAAGCTGGGACTAATATTCTAGTATATAAAAAGTCCCAGATCAAAGTATTCAGAAGATTAAATGAATTTTACTAAACATATTTTTCAAAATGTCTTTTAAATGGAATTAAAATCAAATTATTGGGTGAATTTTCTAGACACATTGTTGTTTGGTGCTGCTTTATTTTGAAAACTAGAAGTCATTTACCAATTACAATGTTTTCCCAACTGACAATCATGAGGCCTGTTCAATAATTTCAATAAATCCCCCCTTTCCCCCATATTTTTAGTTACAATGTGAAATTATTATTTGCAAAAGTATGATCTGTGTGGAATGGAATTTTATACAATTTTATTCATCATGTTCAAACATTATTTGAATAGGATAATGATATAAAATAAGAAAAAAAAAAAAAACTATCAGACTCAAAAGATACAAAAAAGAAGATGTGATATGATCATGATGATTGCCAATGAGAAAATCACATGCACAACTATCCTCCATATACACAACAGACCATACATGTCTGGACATCAACTTATTTATAATCCTTATCAGTAATATGTACATGTACATAATGTATGTACATGTACCAAAATGAATGTACATGTACATGTAAGCAACTACAAATAAATACATTTGTATATATACATGTAGATACATGTATAAGGATGTGGTATGAGTGTCAATGATACAACTTTCCATCAAAGTCAGAATTTATAGAAGTAATGACAATCCTACAGTTATCATGATAGTCATATATGTTTATGTCAGATATACATGTAAACAGTAAGCTTAATTTGTTAAAAAGCAGCAGCAAATTGTTGCTTTTTAAATTATGAGAGTCAAATTTAAATTTTCTGTAATTTTGTTTGCTACATATACAACATGTACAATGTACCTATATTTTACATGACCTTATGACATATGGTTATTGCATATATATTCATTTAAGAAAATAAAACTTGTATATCAAATCTTAGATTCTTAATCAACTATATATTTAGATGGGATCTTTTGGGACGGCTGTCCTTAGAAACTAAATCTAGACATATGTTATACATGATACAAGGATTTCAAACTTTTAACATTTAGTACAAAACTGATTTTTTTTTAAAATAGCTCATTATATCAAATCCAGTATATAAAAAACTAGACATTACATCAGTACATACATGCAAATCAGAATAAGAATACATAACAATTGAACTGTTAAACATTATAAGATGAGCAGTGTCAGCTTAATTTAAGAAAATATTAAAACACAGATAACACACACACAAAAATTAATGAGACCATGTACTCCAGATATGCAAGAAGGGTTTTAATCTCCCACTACAAATGTATATGAAGTCCTGAATGTAAAATCCTCTAAAAAAATATATTAAACTTTAAATATGTGTACTTGAATACATGTATATAACATATTCAAGTTCATCTTATTTAAAATAATTAATTTAAAACATTTGCAAGCAAAAACTGATGTATAAATGTATAGCTTGACTATTCCTTTAATTTTTTTTCAGGTGACTGAGCTAAAAGAACACACATGAAAATGTAACCAGTTTGGGACCATCAAAGTGACTAACAGAACATTTGAATACCTTTTAAGTTTTTTATGCATATGTTTGACTTTTGGTAATATTTCGGCAGTAACTTCAGTAATTGAGAGACCTCAATGTTGAAAATGACAATTTTAATAGAGGACAATTTTAAGACTATCAACTTATTGGTTATGAATCTTTATCTTTTAAAATATTACTGGGTGCCTGAAAGAATATTTCAAATTTTTCTGAAACTATTTAGATATATTTATCATGTTTGATGTGTTTATATGCAAATATTTATATATGTCCTTTATGTTAAGCAAGGGTTTATATGAATTAAAAGAAGATGTATATGTGTTGATAAAATAAATTCCAAATTATTACAGAGTAACAGAAATGGGATCAATTTATATATATTAAAACAAATCTGTTAAAAGGAAAAAAAAGTCAAAAGTTGTATTTTTCAAAATAATTGTGTCAATATTTCTGTGCTATTTAGAAATATGTGCATCAAAAACAAATTAAACTTTAATATAAGTATCAATGTTATTTTTTGTTTTGTGCAGTAGATGCATTTGAATTTTGATCAAAATTTATTGATTGAATAAACAGGATACAGTTATTGTTATTTTACCACTATAGATAAGGTGATGTCACATTTAATCAGGCCAAGTTATCCGTCTTATTAACAAAGGAGATTTGATCATCAGATGTGATTGCCATTTTCACGGCTTCATGTACCTATCACAGTTCTCTTTACACCATAATCATTGTGATTATGGGAATAATTCTCTGTCATATTCTGACTTTTATACAAAGTGATGAAGATAAACAGTGCTTCTATTTCCAAAGGTTTTGAAGAAACTGCTATGGAACAAAATAAAAATCAGAAGATGTAGTATGATTGTAATGCGACAACCCTCCATTAAGAGACCATACAATGTAAAGTATTTAGTAATAGGTAGTCTTCGATAAAGAACTAAACCACTCTGCATATCATATTTGATTTTGCAAAAACCAAGAGTATGCTTATTTGTCGATTTTGTCACTATCAAGTATATACGTGCATGTACTAATGTATTCATGTGGTGTCCGTCCTCTAACTAAAGTTGACCTTGGAAAAATGATTTGAAATCCCCCCTTCCCCCCAAAAAATTAACTTAAATGGACAAGATCTATGGTCATGATGGTCATGCCAGTTGGGAGTCCAGAATATATTAGGTTAAGAAATGAGGATCCAATCAGTTTTTATAAGTCCGCAAACAATTTTTGGGACCGTATAATGGTATGATGTCGTCATCGTTGTTGTCTGAAGACACATTGGTTTCCGAACAATAACTTTAGTTTAAATGAATGGATTTCTATGAAGTTTAGTAAGAAGGTTCAATACCCCCAAAAGGAAGGTTGGGATAAATTTGGGGATGCTGGTCCATTGAACACAACACATTGTCTTGAGGTGCTGTGCATATATGCCAAATATCAAAAGATATTGTCACAGGGCAAACAGATCATGCTCCAGACACAAAAGTGTAAACAAAAATCATCTTTTTACTTTGAGGTCAAAGGTCAAAATACAGCAAAAAATGTATTGTAGGTATCTGTGGCATTGACTTATGATCTACATGCCAATTCAATGAGAATTTTCTTGCATCTTCCAACTAAGTACTTTCATGGTGAAAATTTGTACAATAAAGGCCAACAGGAAATGTATAGTGTCCATTTTATGGTTGCTATGGCAGCCAAATGAACAAAGTGGCGACAATACGACAACTTTTTTTCTTTATTTTTTTTCATAAAAAAATATCACTTAAACATGATATATACAATAAAGATGCAAAAGTTTATGGTATTTTGCAACTTAATCCATGTAATACCATTTTGGTTTGCCAAAGCATAATTTTCTCAATTTTACAATTTTCTCTATTTTTTGCTTTTGTTTACTAAATTGTTTGAAAAAAAGGAAAGAAGATACCAAAAATTGTATTTTCATAATTTTTTAAACCAGCATAGTACTAGACTTCCATATCAGTAATTAAGTCATAAGTGTTGTTTTCCTCTGGTGATGGATAATTGAAAACAGTTAAAAACTGGCTTTTCTCAATTTTCCTTATTTTACCATTTTTTTACCTTATTTTTGCAAAAACACCGAAATAGTACTAGACTTCCATATAGGTAGCTTAGTCATAAGTGTTGTTTTTCTCTGGTGATGAATAATTGAAAACAGTTAGAAACTGGGTTTTCTGAATTTTCTGAATTTTCCGTATTTTAGCATTTTTTTACCTTATTTTTTGGTAAAAAACAAAAAAAAAAAGATACCAAAAATTTTATTTTCATTATTTTTCACACCAACTTAGTACTAGTCTTTCATATAGGTAGTTTAGTCATAAGTGTTGTTTTTCTCCGATGATGGATCATTGAAAACGGTTAGAAACTGGCCTTTTCCCTATACATTTCAATGAAAATTCGCAGTTTGAGCGATTATATTGCATTTCATTAAAAAAAATGTCAAATTCACAAAAATTTAAAAAAAAATTATATATTCCCAGTCAGTATGTTATACTGAAAGAGTAAGATATATGTTTGACCAAATTTATTTTTTTTATTTGATAAGTCCTGCCTGGTGCTCTCTGACATTGCCTCTTTAAATAAAGGCAACAGTAGTATACCGCTGTTCAAAACTCATAAATCCATGGACAAAAAACAAAATCGGGGTAACAAACTAAAACCGAGGGAAACGCATTAAATATAAGAGGAGAACAACGACACAAAACACCACGAGAATAACAAATATAACATCAAAACCAAATACAAGAATTTGGGATAGATAAGTACCGTACCACGTCTTATCTAAAAAATAAGAGAAAACACAAACGACTCAACGTTAAAATGCAACACACACAGAAACGAACAATATTATAACAATGGCCATCTTCCTGACTTGGTACAGGACACTTTTAAAGGGGAATAAAAGTGGTGGGTTGAACCTGGTTTTATGGCATGCCAAACCTCGCACTTTAATGGCAAAGTTAAATATAACATTGAAATGACAACATAATATTACAGGACTACAATACAAATAAAAAGGAGACCATATTAGACAAAGAAAAGCATGATTAATAGATAACAAAAAGCATCAGGTTTAAAATTCAATACGCCAAAAACGCGTCTTGTCCACACAAGACTCAATAGTGACGCATAGATATAAAAGATCGAAAGTGAAAAAAGTACAAAGTTGTACAGCACTGAAGATCAAAAGTTGAAAAGGTTTTGCCAAATACGGCATTGTTTGTATGCCCGGGATAAGAACATTCTTATTATATAGAACAATTCATGCTATTGCAAACAGTAAATTTTATCAAATGAATATGAAATCATGATAACGAAACTGTAGTATTAACTAATTACAGAAAACTAAACCCGAATACATAACGCCCAGATATAAAAGATCGAAAGTGAAAAAAGTACAAAGTTGTACAGAACTGAAGATCAAAAGTTGAAAAGGTTTTGCCAAATACGGCATTGTTTTTATGCCCGGGATAAGAACACTTTTATATAGAACGATTCATGCTATTGCAAACAGTAAATTTTAACAAATGAATGTGAAAGATATATTCATAATGAAACTGAAGTATTAACTTATTACAGAAAACTCAACCCGAATACATGATGCCAAGTTCAATACAGCATAGACACACCCGAATCAATCCAGGCGTCAACGCAATTAAAAAATAAATGACGTCACATACGATGGTGAAAAGGCAAACGTTATGCCACATTTGAATTTATGAAATTTAGAAACAGCATGACGTCACACATGAAAAACTATAATTCAAAAGTGAGATAGAATTAGGATTGCTTTGAGATTCTATTAGAACTAAATACTGATAATTTATTAAAACAAAATGCATATTGCAATACTTATTAATAGCAATTAACTGTAATATATATATATCCAGTTTGTTATGAATCCAACTTCAAACGTAATTAATCGTACGAAATTAAATATAATAAATAAAGGCGGTGATTAATTTTTCCATCCGTAACACCTAAATATAATAAAAAGACGTCAACACATTTTGAAAAAATGAGAATTACAAATATAACATTAAACATGTAAACTAAATACATGAATTTGGGATAAACAAGTACAGAAACACGTCTTATAGTAATACGAATTCACATTCAGCAAAACAGTCACAATCGGGAATAAGTCACGTTTGGTAATTAAAAGATTAGACGACATAATGACAAACCACAATCTACCATGTGGTAAAAATGTCCTTAGCTAGTTTGGTTAAAGAGACATCATATGGATCCACCAATTCGTGATGGTGTCCATAAAATTTACGGAGTGTCAATTTTAATCTGTCCTCCTCATAACTTTGTTGGAGCAGTTTCTGCGTAAGGAGCACACTCCTGTATATGAAGTCCGTATAGTGTGAACAAGCACGTGAATAACGTATCAATTGTGATATGTAAACACCATACGAAGGGGCAGAGGGTATGTTACTGCTAAGAAATGGGAAATTGATAATTGGGAAGTTGAAATCGTCCCGTTTATCATAGATTTTCGTGTGAAGTCGTCCATCTACGTCAATATTGAGGAAAAGATCAAGGTATGAAGCAGTCCTTCTAGTATCAGTAGTATCCTTAATTTCAAGTTCACTAGGATATATGAGATGTAAGTATTGGCTGAAGTATGGGTTGTTCAATGATAAAACATCATCAATATATCGGAAAGTAAAATTAAAGAATTTCGCAAGGTGCTTTTTCTTTTTGTCTATTAGAAGGTTCTGAATAAATTCTGCTTCATACGAATACAAAAACAAATCAGCCAGCAGGGGTGCACAATTAGTACCCATTGGAATACCGACTGTCTGTTGAAATATAAATCCTCCAAACTCAACAAATATATTGTCGATCAAAAAGTCCAGCATTTTAATAATATCATCTTCAGTATATTTTCTGGAAGATTCAGTGTGATTCTTTACAAAATATGAATTATTGTATCCCAAAACAAGAAATTTGTATCTACGATTCCCATTTTTATAGAAAAAGCTCTGTTTTATGAGATGGTGAAGTCGATCTTTCAAAAACAACCTAATCCATTGCTTTGTTTATTATACGATTGTATCTGTCTATTGAAAATCAACCCATAAAGGATTGAAAGATTTAAAGTACTTGGACCGAATCCTTACACTGACAGACACATGGTTAGGTTAACATTAACTCCAACGTAGAATTGTGCGTTTGACGTTATACAAGTGGTGTAAAATAATTTTGTCGTTGAAAGTATCAACAGAAAATAGTCTATAATTTAATATTTTAGGCATATTCTCTGCATAATCTAAATTAAGATTTCCCTTGTCCTTCTTGCAACTTGTCTAAATGCTTATAAAATAAAAATAAATAAAAGCCACGTCATTATGAATCAAAGAAACACAAAAGGGCAAATAGACAAAACATTAGCAAATATAAAAATCAATAAAGGCAACAGTAGTATACCGCTGTTCAAAACTCATAAATCTATGGACAAAAAACAAAATCGGGGTAACAAACTAAAACTGAGGGAAATGCATTAAATATCTGAGGAGAACAACGACACAACATTAAAATGTAACAACACAGATGTCAACCGATTTTTGGTGCAACCAGTAAACAAAAGTTGAGAATTCAGAAGTTTGTGCTTTTTCTCAGTAAACGATTGCTTTGTTTGTGTTTAGAAGGACCTGTCGGAATTTCAAGTCTTCTGTGCTCTTTAACTTCTTGCTATGCTTGGATTATTTTCCTTATTTGGGCATCGTTGATTAGTTTTTTTTGTGGACGCGGAGCACGTCTTGCTTCCGTGGTTTGGTCTCGGTACCTGTGATAGTTTATTACGAATACATAATACACGGATACATAGCATAATCCTTTCTCAAAGTACTGCGAAAAAAGGTTTATGGAAAGTAGTGACATAACGAGCGTTTAAGTGCAAATTGTATTACATTTGGGATTGATTTTCTGGACATGAAAGCACGTAATATGTTAAACAGTATAAAGTTATAGATACCACATTTGTGACGCAAAACCATATTTTTAATCTAGTAATCTAGATATAAGAACATATGACATGAGTGCCAACGAGACAATTCTATATATAAAGTCACAATTTGTAAAAGTAAACCGTTATAAATAATACGGTCTTCTGCACAATAAGAACAATATATTTATCTAGAGCCAACAACATATCAGGTGATGGATATGTCCATATTACATTATCTTTTTATGATTTGTTCACTGCAAAGTACCTCTTTACGACTTGTTGAAGGATGATGACATACACTACATCATAACATATACATGTGATACATTAAAACAAAAACATTATTCAAATATTCCTAGATAAGTTATCCTCTTCAAAATGAAAGGTAAGATTCATTGTGAAAATATGATATCAACTGCAATTGAAAATTTTAGAGTTCCAACGATAAAATTACATCTACAAGAATTATAAATTAATGTTTCTGATTTTTTGGGGGGGAAAGACAATCGTCCTAGGTAATTCTCAAATTGAAAGTAAATCGCAGGTTTGGAACTTACGTGCTTGCTAAATTCTAACTAGCCAAACTAATTGATTCAAAATTAAGTGTAGTTTCGAAAAAAAACATATGTAAGCTCGATGGACTTACCTAAGCAATTAAATGTGTCAAATCCTGCGGCCAACTTATACATGTTATAACTGCAGTCATAAAGCTTGACATTTGACGATACAGCCTTTGGTCGATTTTAGTACAGACAATTTCTGTGTAATTATTTTGTTTATATTATTTCACTTTTGTTATGAAATCTACTATTTCATTACTAACGTGTGCCACACTTCTTGAGCAGGATATGACTACGTTTTCAAAACACACCTAAGATCACACCAAGTTTTGGTAGGGTTGCTAAGACTTCAATTTTGTTTAATAGTTTTTGTATTTTATTTTCTCTTTTATGCATTTAAAAAAAGATATGTTGAATATCAAGTATATATACGCATTAAACACCTTTACACACTCATAAATGTTTGTCCTCTTTATTCTTTATATTACAATATAGCATTGTGCATAGACATTCAGTAGAATAATGTCAGAGAAAATTTATAGAAAACTATTTTAACTAGTACTCGTTTGAAGTAAGTTTATTTGTAGTCTTTGATGATGCTCACACGCAATTGTAATTATGTATTCTTGACTAATGATTATATTTTGTCTATGCATGCATACAAACATCCAGAGGGATAGTCAAACTTATAGATTGAAAATAAACTGATCACGCCATGGCTAAAAATAATAGTACAAAAAACACAACAAAGAAAACTAAAGACTAAGCATCACGAACCCCACCAAAAACTTGGGGTGATCTCAGGTGTTTCGCAAGGTGAGCATATCCTGTCCCACATGTGGCACCCGTCGTGTTGCTTATGTTATTACAAATCCGGTAAATAGTCTAATTCAGTTGTTCACATTCTTGAAAAGGAAAGGGAATTGTAGTAACGACATAAAGAACATATCCGATATCATCCGTGAAACGGTATTTCCATTATGGTCAACCTACTCGTGATGGCGTCCGTAAAATTTACAATATAGCACATGTAGTGGGATAAAAATTAAATTTATATAAAAAAAATAGTATACCTATTTCCTTGTCTATGGCAAATACCATCAGGTACGGTCAAAACGTAAAAACATAATTAGTTGTATACACCAGTTTTCGCAAGAACATCTCATGTTGTACATATGTTGGTACTATTTCAGTTTGATACTAGATACGTGTATATCAACGAAGATGATGTATGTTTCACTCAAAAACCTCGAAGATTCAACATTTCGGTTGAAATTAAATCACTCAATGTGTTAAATAGTTTATTATGGTTATTTCTAAAAACAATTAGCATGTCTGACTTCAAACATTGGAGAGGTAGAATACTTCTAACATGTACTTGCAACGCGCGGTCTAATTTATTGACGTCTCGTCAGCAGAATGAGCCAATCTTGTCTGAACTTGTAAGTTTTCACAATACATAGTTTTTGAAAACTGATACTTTCTTTTGCCAATAAAGGTTTATTATTTGTACTTTTGGCAATACTTTTTGTCAAAAGTGCAAATGGAACTATACGAGTCCTGACAAGACCTTATAAGAAGATACAAATGTGTCCAGATGGCCTTGTCCCAGATCAAGTTTTCCCAGATCAAGATCGATTCACATGTAAACCTGGACCTGGGTCTGGTAAAAATGTTAAGTGCAAAACCTTTCGTAAGTATTTGATTTAGACGAATACCGTCATTATGAATTGAGGATTTCAACTTTAAAACTTAAATGTATAGTAAGGTGCAGACAGAAAATCCGAAACTTTAATTATTGAAATAAAGATTAAATGAAAGAAAATGTCTTTGTTCACCAGTCTTTAACTATTTGCAAAGTAATGATAGTGTTAATTAATATACACATGGAAAAAAGTATTGCAACACCAAATTGAAATTGAAAATAAAAAAACACTCTTTATTTTTTTGTGATATAATTTGGTAAAATAGAACTATTTTAACATTATTTAAATATCACCTGAGTTTAATCAATAAATGTTGACTCAATAAGTTCTTATCTGCACATGCAGCTACTGTACCCGTAAACAGCAAAACAGATGTTTTTATCTTCATTGTTTTCAACACTTTAAATAGCCAACTTTATAAAGTTATGTGATTGACACCTTGTAATGGGTCCTCCACAAGTCTTAACTGCAGCAATATGGCGCAGATAATCAGCATGAGAGAAGCAAGAATGTCGCTGTGACAACCGCACGTATTGTTGGTCATCACCATTCCACTATAAGTCGTTTTGAGAGTAAAAATCAGGCAACAAACGATGTTAAAGGCCTTCTGAGATCAAGAAGACCCCCTATACCATCTGCTAGGGAAAATCAAGCATACTAAAGGTTGGTCAGAAGGAAACCCATTGCATACAATACAATCCTAAAAAGAGAGTGGTGGGCATACATGAGCCTTTTAACAAGAACTGTTCGAGATCGACTCATCCCTACTGGTTATCGTGCGATCAGACCATTTCGGGGACCATTGCTTACGAACAGACACACAGTTGTCCGTATCCAATGTAGTGCGGAGCTCACCAAAATTGGAAATTAGCATCGTGGAGGAAGATCAATTGTTCCTATGGAATTCGGTTCATCTTTCTTGGCCCGATCGTAGCCCGGATTTGAACAATATTGAGCATATATGGGACACTATTGGGCGTAAAGTGCGCGGAAGGACACCCCAGTTCAAACACGTCATGAAATAAACAATGCCCTTCATCAGAAATGGTTACTGCTGCCTTAGCAACAAACAAGTCGATTTATGGCAGGAATCAGAAGACGTCGAGAGGCGATTATCCGTTTGAATGGAGGCTGCACACCAAGTACTAATCCTTTGGCGTATAACGATCAACCATGATTTGAACAATCATCTTAAGATTTTTTGAAATGTCAGACATTGTAATGTTCGACTACAGTAAAAGTTGTAAAATGCATTTTTTTGTACAAAAAACACTTCATTTTGTTATTAAAATTGTGGTTAGATAATTCATTTTTTTTTTCAAACATTTTTTGTTCGTTTAAATGCCAATCTTATCATAAACTATGTTTCAATATTATTTTACAAATATTTTATCATATTCCATCCAAAATAAGAGGCTGATTTTTCAAGTTTTAAAAAATCAAGGTGTTGCAATACTTTTTTCCATGTGTATATATAAGATATCCTGGTTATGTATATTGTGTTTACAATTTGATAAACGTCGATTTTTCTTAAAGCAAATACGATTTTGAAATGTTACAAATGTACGAGCATATAATGAATCAAGTGCATCTTGGATTTCAAATTTAGGTCAATATATAGATTCCTAATTTTTCAACATGTCTTTTTAACTTTGTGGCTCAGAACGTTATGCATTTATTTTTTACATTTGTTTTGAAAGCTTCAATGGTGGGCAGTTTTTTCCAGTGTCCTAAACATGGTTATTTTAGTGGATGGTTCCTACTAGGTTTGAAACGAATGATGAAATGTTGTAGAGAACCAGGTAAGTATATACACTGTATATTAATGGCATGGGATCACTCAAATAAAAATTGTGGGTCAGAAAGAGCAGATGTTGAAACAATAAACCAATCTTTGAAGAAGACAAATATATGTCTGTCATATTTTCTTTATATCAGACTGAATAAATCAAACATCATTTTTAGTAAAGTGAATTATAAATCAAATAGTCTTAAACCTTTTGTCTGTTTGTTTTGTTCAGACATCGTTGTCAATTAAATGGAACTGTATACGACTGTCATACAAGTAAGAGGTTTAGCTATCTTTAAAACCTGGTTTTATCCATTATACTTAAGAACATGCCTGTACCAAGTCAGGAATATGACAGTTATTATCCATTCGTTTGATGCGTTACAGCATTTGATTTTTCCAATTGACTAGGGACTTTCCGTTTTGAATTTTCCTCGGAGTTCAGTATTTTTGCGATTTTACTTTTTGAACACTTTAATTGAAAAGGCGAACATTTCACGATTAAACCACGTTACTATTTAGTGTTAAGATACCCAGACCCGTTTCAACCGAAGTTTTTTAAATTGGAGTCAGCACGTAAAGTTACTGGAGGTGTTTATTTAACTAATCTACATATTCTTCTAAAACAAGACCGAGTGAATTACTCTCAGGGTAATGCAAAAACAATCATAAACTTAATTTGTCTCATTAGATTGATAATTATAGATCTCCAGTCTGTCTTTCATACCAACTGTGGCCAATCTCATATGCATGGGACACATAAGGTAGGAGACTTTCCTCCTTTACCTGCACGAATGAATTATTATCATAAACGTTTTCTTCCGTCTATTGTACATTTTAGGAACGAGATTATAACATAAATTATACCTTCATTATTATATATCACTATTTTTTTTAAGAAAACTAAGATTGTCCTTAATACGCTAAAATCACAACTTACAGCAGTGGTCTGAGTGAACACTTTACAAAAAAATATTACCAACAGCTCCTGTTTGTAAATGCACATTGATTGAAATATCTGAACACATTTTATTGCGTTTTCCACATAACTAATTTCTTAGATAATTTATTTTGAGACACATCAGTCAAAAATACTAAACTTATTGTTAAGTATTTCTTTGATATTCGGCATTGAAAATACCACAATAAATTTTTGTTCGAGACTGAAGTTCTTTCTACTATCAAGCAAACTATTATTTTGTTTATTTTCTTTGGTTACATTTGCTGAAATTAGACTCGGACTTATCTTGAACTGAATTTTAATGTGCTTATTGTTATGCGTTTACTTTTCTACATTGTCTAGAGGTATAGGGGGAGGGTTGAGATCTCATAAACATGTTTAACCCCGTCGCATTTTTGCGCCCGTCCCAAGTCAGGTGCCTCTGGCCTTTGTTAGTCTTGTATTGTTTGTATTGTAAGGCATTGGAAATACTTGTTATGCTATAATAAATTCAGAAACAGAAATATTATTCTTTTAAACATAACGGTTGTGTTCTTACGCATAGTAACTTGGCTCGCACGAGCAAGTAAAACATTTTTTTTTTAATCAAAGATATGGCATTAATTTACTATATTTTTATGGATTTCACAGGCCAAAGTTACATTTTTTTGTTTGCCAATAAATTGCAGGGGAGGCATTTCATTAGCTCAAACATAGTTTTACAAGTTAGGTGTGTACATATGTTGGTACTAGGGTGGTAATAATCAAGTTAATCAAATTTTTAATGTGTAAAACACTGGAAGTGAAATGAATTTTCATTTGTTTACATTTTTTGTTGTACAAGTATTACGGCAGGGAATGTCTTTAATTACTCATGGCTTACCTTCTTCATGTTATATATCATGTAATTCCCGTATTAATGATCATTTCTTGTAACCAAATATTCATATTTAAACGTCTAATATGCCTGATATACATAGGAAAATACTTCAACTGCAATTGTTTATTTACGTAGACTTTGTCGTCTGCCATTTTGTGGGGACAGAAACATGGTCCCCTGGACAATTGATCTAATATCGTATTTTTAATACCAGAGATAAGATATTTTATAAGTTTACCCTGCCGTACACAAATATATTGTAAATATTTAGATGGTTGAAATGAACTATGTTATATGTTATTTACTAATTATGTACTAACGCAGATCGTCTGCTAAATCAATGCGCGCGCAGTGGTGTCCGATTGTTTATTTCAAGCTTCTGTATCGATATTTTAGATGCTATAGCTTTGTTTTGATATTTTATGTATAAGGACAATGTTCGGACAACTTAAGATGATATGTATATTATGTTTTTCATTATCTGAAATTTTTATAGTTCCGGCTTCCCGGAAAGGACAAGTTTCCATTGGATTAGTATGTCACGTGACAATTACAATTTAGTATATAAACGCGCGAGCACTCAGCAATATCAGATAGCCCAAAGTTTAGCTGGCGGCAAGTTCAAACCTTGGAAAACAAATAAAGCAAAAATAACCTTTAGGTGAGAATAAGGATAACATAATGAAGTTTAATAATATTTAATTAGCCGTCTTTTGTACAGTAAGCTATCTCCTACCACGTCGGACACCACAAATATGTATTTAAAGATTTATGATTCAGTACATTGGAACGCAACTGTTTATTTATATAGTTTTAGGATGTTATAATGTTACATACTTTTAACAGTGAACAAATAAAAACTGTTAACATTGGAAAGATATCTTTACTTTATTGAACTTGGACACATACAAAAAGCACATGAATTTACACTGATGAAAACAATAGTTGGAGGATGCTCGTTCAAACATAAAAACTATGGAAAGCCGTTCGGAACAAAATTAGCTCAGTAACACTCGAATACAAGGGATTGCTCAATACATACATATTAAACATTCCGAACACCATACCTGACAAGTAATTTAGGAAGTTTAATACAAATGTAGAGTTGCTACATGAGTCACATACTGTATGTAAGTGTTATTAAACTAAACTACCGAGTATAGGACAGGATTCTCTCGGGTGGCTTACAGTATTTTAGTTTCTTGTGTACAATTTGGAGTTTAGTATAGCTTTCATTATCACTGAAATAGTATATATTTGTTAAGGGGTCACCTGAAGGACTCCTCCGGGTGCGGGAATTTCTCGCTACATTAAAACCTGTTGGTGACCTTCTGCTGTTGTCTTTTCTATGGTCGGGTTGTTGTCTCTTTGACACATTCCCCATTTCCATTTTCAATTTTATCAAAACATGTTCGTTTTATTGGATAAACAAAACGTTATGAAAATATTACACCACACGCTGCAAAATAAATTAAAATGAAGTTTTAGAACTTTGTGTAGCTGGAAGCACTTTTATGGTTAAATGTAACTACGGAATGATGAGTTCAAAGTGTGTAACCTATTGTAGATAATGATAAAATGATTTAAAAAAGGGATACAGTTACAATTTTATTATGTCGAGAAAGTCAAGTACCGCATCGCTTGTTATGTTACACCCCACTTAACTCTCTTTAGGTATACAGTACTCCCTCAAGGATTGCCGACTTGATTATAATGACATGGTTCCACGAGGAAAGATTTTTAGAGTTGATAAAGGGAAGTTCATCACTACATCTTGGTCTCCTGATGGCGGGTTTGTATTTACGTTGTTACAGTTAGAAAAAGAAGGATAACTCTAGTTTGTCATGACTGTGATAAATAATAAATAAGTCATGGCTTTCTTCAGTTCCTTATGCTCTCTAATATATATAACATGTATAAACTGTATTATATAAGTTCGATCAGAGGTTTTAAATATGATCAAATAATGTAACCCTTGTTTAAACTTGGAAAAAAAATTGGTAATGTTTTACTTTGTTACCGATAGTTCTTTCTGTGCATATTTTTTTTCGATTACCAAAAAAAGAAGCTACTTCTCTTGTAACAACCTTCATTTGGTTTTAAAAGATCTTCACTTCTAAATACTAGTCTGGTGTACATCACCCCATGATGACGTTTTGAAATACATATTTAAGAACTAATATTTTTGCTAAAGTATGAAGATTACAAAAAGGCAAACCGCTGGAACACATGAATAATGAACACAAATGCATACTCCACACAACATAAAACCAAAACAGAAACAATCCTTCAATCCTATCAATCGTATCTTATCAATAACAAAAACGGTGACACGTCCAATTTTAGAAACAATCTCTTTGGCGCTGTGATGGTGTAAAGTAAAAAAAAAAGGATAAAGCTAATGAAAGTACGTCGGAGTGCTTCCAATAAAAAAACAATAAATGAGAAAGGCACTGAAAGTAAAGTTATTCTGGATCAAATTCACTAAATGGTCATAAATTTACGCACAAATGTATTTCAGGGGCAGATAACCGTCGTATTACTTTTCACAGTGTAATACATTTTTTTCTATTAGATCATGTTTTCTTTTTTCAGGGTAACTTGGTTCACCTATCAGTGTGCATACAATACTAGTCTTCCATTCACATATAAGGACTATTTCACACATGGTGGTAACTGGTAAATTGTGTGTCAATCTCAAAACTGATGACTAGTTTATAAAAGTTTCATATAAAAATGAACCCTGACTTTGTAATAACTTAAATACAATAGAACAATGTTAAGGAAAACGCTCTGATTCTTTAGTTACAGCTTTTCTATATTATGCATTGCAGGTACTGAATGAAAGTAATATTGACAGACCTTTTTGAGATAAAAAGAATGCCAATGTTTTCTACGCAAAATTCAATATGTTAAGATTAGTTTAAAAGAATATCTGTCAAAAAAATTGATTTTATATTCATTGATTTTGATCATGATGAATAACGAAAATGTATATTATAATTGTTTGAACTAAAAACATATATATTCATTTCGCCGCTGAAAGCAATATAAACATGATTAAAGCAGAAGCAAGACAATTGTATACTGAAACAAAACTTGAACATTGCGAAAAGATACACTTAAAAAATTAAACAAACCTTTATATAGACTTTTCCGGAAGGGAAACATTTGTCTGGTCTTCAATATTATAATTTCAAAACATATTCAGGAGAAATGTAATCTATCATTTAAAAAAAAACGTGCGC
This sequence comes from Mytilus galloprovincialis, assembly GCF_965363235.1. NCBI lineage: Eukaryota > Metazoa > Mollusca > Bivalvia > Mytilida > Mytilidae > Mytilus > Mytilus galloprovincialis. The sequence goes on along the minus strand of NC_134839.1, from coordinate 5,558,399 downwards.
CTCTTCAATTTTATTGTCGAAAGCGTTGATTCCATGAGGGAAATCTATAGTTCAAACTAGAAAACACCACTGTTCGACTTCTAGATCTCTTTATTTTACTTCGAAGTTTAGAATCCACACGAAGTCTACATTAGGCGTACATGGAATAAGATTTCAGAGAAAATATCTAGGACCATAACAGTAACTTCATCCGATCACAGTTATATATTTAGCTCGACGGTGAATTATACAAAACAAAAAAAGAGTAATAAAATACTGAACTCACAGTTTATGACTAAACTCAGTAAAGACCCGTCGAAATTGCATTTAATTGATAAATTCAACACTTACCGTCATCTTGATTTCGTTAAATAATCAAGAATTTTCTCAAAATACTGCTGAAATTTACCCTAAGGAATTTACCTTAAATAAATCAAATTTATTCGGTAATAACTGTCCTTTCCTGGATTTAGATATTTCGGTTTTCAACGGGAAACTCCACACTAAAATTTACGACAAAAGAGACGATTTTTCGTTCCCTATTGTTAATTTTCCATTTTTAGAAGGTGATGTTCCATTGGCACCATCTTACTGTGATTATATTTCATAACTTGTTCGCTATGCCCGTGTCTGTTGTGACGTTTTAGATTTTAACGATTGCAACCTATGTATTACTGGTAAATTATTTAACCATGGATATCGTTACCATAAATTGCTTAAAACCTTAACTAAATTTTTCCATAGATATAAAGATTAGGTTTTGAAGTTTGGTTGTACCTGTAGAAAAACTTACTTCAAACGGGATAGCACATCCTCATTTTTACGGAAATGTTGTTAACTGTGCCCGGAAATTTAGAAATGATCTATGTAAACTTGTCGCTCCTTTGAATAGACTTATTCTAAAAGGTTACATATTCATTACTGTAATAAAATCATTGAATATTGTTTTTATTAGTAAAAATATTGATCTTGTTATCAGTAAATTAAAAGCCAACTAAATATTACTAGTATGTTATATACATATACATATACATGGATCTACAATCTGTCGATACCTGTAACTTGGCATTGCACAAGGTCATGTTTTTCTTTGGCTGTTTATGACGTCTTTACACTAAATCCATCGGATGTTGGATGTGTACGGATTGATATTTTAGTCTTAGATGCATGATTTTTTTATTAGTTGTTAGTGGCTTTGAACTACCTGTCAGATAACTGCGAGTACTCTCAGGTCTGTTCGTTGTTTCTTTTTGTGTCGGGATGTATAAGTACCTGGCCACGTCCACTTGTATTGTTTGTCCATCTGATGAGTTAAGCCTTTTTCAACGGATTTTTATAGTTCGTTCTTATGTTGTACTGTTATACCACTGTCCCAGGTTAGGGGGAGGGTTGGGATCCCGCTAACATGTTTAATCCCGCCACATTATTTATGTATGTGCCTGTCCCAAGTCAGGAGCCTGTAATTCAGTAGTTGTCGTTTGTTTATGTGTTACATATTTGTTTTTCGTTCATCTTTTTTTTTACATAAATAAGGCCGTTAGTTTTCTCGTTTGAATTGTTTTACATTGTCTTATAGGGGCCTTTTATAGCTGACTATGCGGTATGGGCTTTGCTCATTGTTGAAGGCCGTACGGTGACCTATAGTCTGTGTCATTTGGTCTTTTGTGGATAGTTGTCTCATTGGCAATCATACCACATCTTCTTTTTTATATGTAAGGCAAATTAAAAAAGAGAATTCCATTAAAACTGACAAAATCGAACTCTATCAATCAATCGAACAAGTGAAAAACACCAAAAGTTGAATGACATTGTCTATGACGGCCAGTTAATATTCTATTATGTCATTAAAAGTAGATTTAAATAAATGTGTATTCTATTCAGTTATGCTAAAACTTTTAAATAGTCTAGGTATCTTGCTATTAAATGCAATTTAAATGATGAATCATGAACATGTTTAAAGAGCACGTATTTGCATAGTAGTCCTGCTGATTCGTGCATATTTTCTAAAGAATTGTGGGTTTGATGATAAAAGCATGTAATTTTGCACAAGGGTAAACATGTATATTGTGGTCAATTCAGGCTATGGACCCACTCTGAAAAATTCAAAATGGCGGAATTTTTCAAGATGGCGGACACGTGCTATAAATTTCACTAATTTGTAAAAAAAAAAAGCAAAAGAATTTGAATCTAAATCTTTTTAATGTAAATACAACAGAAGGAATCATTTCTGATAAGTTCTATCAAAATTTCGAACTTTTCAATAATTTTCACAATGACGGACATTTTAAAAATGGCCGCCAAAACAAGTGAAATGGACAAAACAAAAACTTTGCTTAAAATTTCAACTTTTATTTTCTATCAAATTTTACTTCAAACACATTTCTACTCAAAAGTGTTTACACTTCTTTAGTTGTCAAATTATATCACTTATTGATTGGTCATCTTGTCTCTGTTACATTCCCCACCACATTTACAAAGTAATGATACATAACAGTGTGGCCTTCACACATTTACAACATCCACGTAATCCATAATAAATTTTACAGCCCCACTCTATCAGCTAATTACAACAGACTGAAGCTTGTTGCAAGTATGTCCAATAGGGCACCAACATCTGCATTTTGCCTTTCTGTCATCCCAATTCACTCGGTGAACCTGCTTGGTTATATACATTTCCCCAAGCAAAAGCTTGACCTCTAAACAGCTCGTTTTGTGTGTTCTAGTAAAGCGGATAGTGATGAAGAAATGCTATCTATTGCCTTTTCTTTCCTAGTGAATAGATCATTTCGTGCATCTTTCACCTTCGTACCTAATTCACTTGATTATCATACATCAGTATAACATATTGCTCTATCTATAGCATAGAATTTAAAATAACATTAGGTGATGCTGTTCTATATTATGTTGCAAACACAGGTGTAATCTCCCCCAAAAATAGCCATGTATCCCATGCAAGTTTCTTTCCCTTGGAGGCAAATGATGATACTTGATCACAACCTGTAAAGGAGTGAAAGACTAAAAGTCCCGTGACCTTAAAGGTGGAAGACTTTTGGTAATGTTATAAACAGCTAAATATCTGAAACTTCAAAAGCAATCCAAAACTGATTCACCTCAATATCATGGAAAATAGAAATTGCAATAACAAGGACAGCCGTATCAACAGTCCGCAATATGACTCGTTGTAATGCTTCTTCTACAGCATCTTACACATGCAAAATCTTCCGTGTATCTGCTCCATCGTGTTTGCAAGGTGAAAATTCACTTATATGATTTGGTATAGTTGCATATTACATCAGTTCCTTTCGTAGTTATCATCTGATTCTGTTCATCATACCTTCTTGCTGAAGTAACCAATTGGTCAGCTAAGTATGTGAGCAGCTTCATTTTATTGACATTGACCCTTAGAACTGCCTCCCAGTTTCCTGGTACTCTTGCATCTGGAAGGACACACCTTTACCTCAGGCTCTTTTATATCTTGTTGAAGCTTTCAAAAGAGGGACGAAAGATACCAGAGGGACAGTCAAGCTTGTAGATGGAATATAAACTGACAACGCCATGGCTAAAAATGAAGAGACAAGCAGACAAATAATAGTACAGAAGACAAAACAATACGAGAAGTATTCATCCCCAATTACCTCAAGTCGACTTACAAAACATAACTGATCATGTATGTAAGGCAGTAAAATGTCATTGAAATAGTCTTCAAATGTATTACTTCCACGATGTTGCTGAAAAAGTTAAATGGCAGTGTCATGCAATGATTTATCAGCGGTTGTCGAACTCGGGTTATGGTCAATATTATCCATGGCTGCAGTTGTAAACACATCACTCCGAAGTGTTGGGGTAACCACCACATTTTCATTATCGAATGCCTCACAGATGGAGTTGCCAAGTGCTGTAGATAAAACCTAATTCTGTCATAGGATAATGATAAACTAAAACAGTACATTTTATCAATAAAACCATGTTTCCTAGTTTCAGTATGCAGCAGAAGGCGTAAATATATTGATATAGGTGGTTCTCGTTCGGTTGAATGGAATACTTTGGATTAATCTTTCCGTCTGCGAATAGAGGAATTAAACTGGAGAAGCTGTGACATAGTCAGTGTCGTTTGTGCTTCACACTATCTGTGCAGCTTTAGACTACTAATATTAAAAGAATATTATTGCCTCATCATCGTAGTTTCTTTTAGGTGCCTGTTTAATTGCAGCACCAACATCATCGCAGAATATGGGAAGCACGTCTCTTCCTTGTTTAGGGCCTGCAAGTCTGGGATAGCTGCAAGAACTCGTTTTGTTTAGATCTGTCAAATGCACTCTTCTAGATAGGAATACTTCCTTTGTTAAGTCTGCTTATTTGAAAACAGAAATGACATCAGAGTGTATGCATGATTCTTCTATATTCACAACCAGCTCCGCAAGTACATTACCGTGGATACGGTTGTCTGAACTGTTATCACTAATTACCTTTAGTGGTCTAGCTCTATTATATAAATTGGTCAGGAACTTGACATTATAAATTGCTTCTTGGGGAAATCATGTCTCTTGTGCTTAGTTTTGCCAACATTACTGTATCTTAATTTTGCAAGTCGAGTACACATTTTCGTACATGTTTGCCTATTTCAAAACGTAGCTGCTTTGTGTAGATCTCATGATGAATCATTACAGAAAAAAAACAATCTTTAGTCATTGTCATTGTTGCCGTGTTGTCGTGATGTTTAATTATACTTCCAACCTGGTCACCACTCTCTCCTTTTCTCTTCTGTTTTTGATGCCTTTCAATCTTTAATTCTGTTTTGAAAATTTATTTCTACATATATTGTGCCACTTTGCATTGTGCAGCTGCAAGTTTAAAGCCAAACAATTTTAATTTCGTCAGTTAAATATTCTTACCTAATTAAAATCGGGAACCATTCAATTAGCTGACAATGTTCTAAAATCGTTTCGAGTGTTTTGTATACTGTTCCTTCTTTTATGTCAGATTTTTTGCTATTGGCAGTACGCTGTAAATTTTCTTTAGTCTGTTTTAGCACAAAATACATTATTTACAATCAAAGTCAGCAGATAAAGAAGATGTTTATAATAAATCAGGGTCTTCAATTTTACACTGTTTTGACATTGCTAACACTACTTATAGATAATCATTGATAATTACAACGAGAATGGTTTTCTCGCTTGAGCCGGTACGGCGAAAGTGAGAAAAGCAATCGAGTTGAGATGACCAATGATAATCTGTTTATCGCTATCTGACCTATGACGACGTTGTTAATTTCATGACAACAGGCATGTTAGTCCTTAGTTTCTAGTCAGCAAGATCAAAGAAAATTTAATAAAATAGCGATATAAGTTTATATCTCAAAATATACAACTACAAGACTACCAATACCTCAAATGACAAAATACATCTTATTTGTTCATGATTACAATTATGTTTCCTACTTTTAAACTATTTTGCACCCAAAGGAAACATATAGTAACATAGGATTAGTCAAATGTGTTAATTTTGATATTTGATGGCAGCCATCTTGAAAAAAGCCGCCATTTTGAAATTTCATGGTGGGTCCATAGCTAATATTGTTTAGAATACCCATACCTACTACCATGCCAAATTTGATGCTTTTATTATCAAACCCACAATTATTTCACCAATCAGTCGGACTATAGCGGATGATGCATATTTTAAATAAGATTGAAACGCTTACCCTGTCGCGGCTCTCGCTCCCCTTCTCGCTTCGTTTAAAGATCACTTGTTTCTTTCATCTATACTATTAAACGAGAAGACCTCTTTTTGTGTGATGCTTCTCTTTCTTCCGCACTAACCTAAGTATCATGCCTTTATGTCCTAAAGGTACCATGTATAGTTGCATTTGTTATCCATTCTGATGATAATTCAGTTGGGATTATTTTGGGAGAAAAACGAAAAAAAAAAAAAGGAGTCCGGATATTGTTTCAGACATCAGACCGACTTTGAAGCCATAGACAATACTTCCGATTTCAAACTTTTAAATATAATTTTCATTATAATTATTACTCGGGGACAGGGCAAATATTTCCGCATTAATCTGTTTTTATACTATATTTGTACTCCTATAATATATAGAAACTCTCTATGAAATATATCAACGATCGTCGTGGAAAAGAAACTATGGAATTGATAGTTAATAGCAAATACACTTTATTTATGATATACATGTACTTATGTTCATAGTATACAGAAACGCCAAAATCCTGGTATTTAACAGAAAAAAATAACGGACTTTGGAAAAGAAGGAGAGGGCTTAAAATAATTAGCCTGTTTCAAAAATTATGACTTTTGATACCTTTTCTGAAATTCTCCAGACATGAAATATTTTACAAAAAATCATCCTACAACAGCTCACATACATTCGACCTAATAAATCAAACGAATGGAAAACAACTGTCAAAATCATTACTTAGAATAGACATTTCTTTATGCTAGCTAGCTACATGTAAAACTTTCACTTGTATGAACATATTTTATGATAATTAATAAAGGACGGGCGAAATATATTACTGAATTGCTAACCGAATCCCTTGAATGTGTTTATACGTCTTTTAGATATTAAATAGGGGCAAAGGCGTGCACAATTAATAAACGTTCTCCCGATTTAAGGGTCTCGTCAATAATTGACGTTTCTATATTTCTGTCGATTAAGAATTTGATATTATCAAAGTAACTTATCTGGTTGTCTGCTTTGAATATATTCGCAACCCACCATTACTCGGCACGATTACAAAAGCTTATCGTATACAATTGCCATTAGACGTGACTCTGTACTTATATGTATCCCGTCATACTTTGAACGATACAATAATCTTATTAATATTATTTTTACTGGTTTATTTTATATTCATTTGACGTGACTCTATACTTATCTATCCCGTCATACTTTGAACGACAAAATTGTTTTATATCTTCCTGTGTGACGTCAAAGGCGCGACACTTTGATAGTGATAACACAATGTTGACTGCTGTACCCCTATTTTGACAGTTTTACCTATTGTGTTTGTTTGTTTTGGTCACGAATCGCTGTCAATATAATGTCATACAAGTGAGAGTTTTAGCTGGCTATAAAACCAGGTTCAATCCATCATTTTCTACATGAGAAAATGCCTGTACCGAGTCAGGAACATGACAGCTGTTAACAATTCGTTTAATGTGTTTGAGCTTTTGATTGTGCCATTTGATCAGAGACTTTCCTTTTTGAATTATCTTATGATTTTACTTTTTTGGTAGTTATGTTATCGTAGGGCAACTTTTAATTTGTCTTTTTGTGTTAACCCCATTTTTTTCTTGGTATACTATGAGTTCTTAGTAACTTGTAAATTAAGTAAAGCAATAAGTTTGATTTAAAAAAAGATACAAAATATTTAACTTCAAGTCATTTTCAATCAATTGAATAGTGAGCGCACTCGGTGTCCGAATAGGCACTATCTACAGTTTATTTTATCCACGGCTCCCTACGTATCCCACTCTGTTCGGGTTTCTAATACAGACTCGGTCGACTACACACTGGCAACGGCCTGGGACTTTTATTTCACAAATCCCTGCACAACCTCCACACGTTGGTCTTAAAACTCTTCTAAGAGCCTTCCACACATTACCTTCAGCTAAGGGCGGGTGAGACGACAAGAGTTGCTGCAACAGAAGAGAATATTATTTAAGGTGTAATACCACCAAATTATGGTACTTCACATCTGGTTGTATACGAAATTGGGTCCAAAAAAAATCCCTTGAATTAGACAGTTGGATTACATAGGACCCTATGGGAAATGCATACAAATGACTTCTTTTAGAGAACTACTGAATGGAATGAAACCAAGCATGACATGAATGTTTCTTTTGAGGTGCTGACCAAGTGTTGTTACTTTGTAGCCGATCCATCATCCAAGATGGCTGCCAGGGGGGGACTTAGTTTAACATAGGACCCTATGGGAAATGCATACAAATGACTTCTTTTAGAGAACCACTGAATGGAATGAAACCAAACATAGCATGAATGTTCCTTATGAGGTGCTGACCGAGTATTGTTACTTTGTAGCCGATCCATCATCCAAAATGGCCGCCAGCGGGGGACTTAGTTTAACATAGGACCCTATGGGAAATGCATACACATGACTTCTTTTACAGAACAACTGAATGGAAAGAAACCAAACATAGCATGAATGTTCCTAATGAAGTGCTGACCGAGTATTGTTACTTTGTAGCCGATCCATCATCCAAGATGGCGGCCAACAGGGGACTTAGTTTAACATAGGACCCTATGGGAAATGCATACAAATGACTTCTTTTAGAGAACCACTGAATGGAATACAGCCAAACATAGCATGAATGTTCCTTATGAGAATTGACCAAGTGTTGTTACTTTGTACCGATCCATCATCCAAGATGGCCGCCAGCGGGGGACTTAGTTTAACATAAGACCCTATGGGAAATGAATACATATGACTTCTTTTAGAAAACCACTGAATGGAATACAGCCAAACATAGCATGAATGTTCATTATGAAGTGCTGACCAAGTGTTGTTACTTTGTAGCCGATTCATCATCAAAGATGGCCGCCAGCGGGGGACTTAGTTTAACATAGGACCCTATGGGAAATGCATACAAAAGTCTTCTTCTAGAGAACCACTGAATTGAATGAAACCAATCATAGCATGAATGTTCCTTTCCTTTATGAGTTGCTGGCCAAGTGTTGTTACTTTGTAGCCAAATTTGATATTTTTTTATATGATTTCAAAAACCCAAATAGAGTCAGGTGAGCGATACAGGCTCTTGAGAGCCTCTAGTTTAATTTGAAACAATGATAATTTCTGCACAATTTTATGAAAAGTGCAAATTTAACAAAGACTAATATGGGAAATCAATGGTGGTATTGCACCTTAATAAGAGTTTTTACATATAATTATTATTATTAATTAATTCAGTGTTCTCCCCAGGATTTTTTTATAGCGCTGTGGTAAGCGCGCGATGTTGGATACATTCACCATTTTTACATAATGTTACATTTGTATATAACTACCATGTTGTTTATATTATATTAAATATATAAAGACCTGCATTTGTTATACATATGCTTTCACAAAAATGGAAAAAAGTTTCATTTTAAATGTTATGTTTTAAAAATTAAAATGCCTAGATAATTTATATACATTATTTGTAATTTGATTTCATTACCACCCTTTCAATTCTTTTTTGTGAGAGTAAGTATGCACTTTTAGTTGTTTAACTATAAACTAGTTATACATCCTTTATAACTTCATTAATTTACTGAATTACCAGAAAGTTTTCAATGACAAGATTGGTATCTTGTTATTAACTTTTATAAACATTTCTATATTTAAATTACAACTTTTCAATAAAATGAGTATAGTTTTTAAAAGGAAGAAATGAAATTGCCCTTTCAATAATATTCAAATGTTATCAAAGACTTACTTAAAAAAGGCTATATTAAACATATTTCAAGATGAATATGAAAGAAATCCTTAAAGTTGAGTTACCAATCAAATAAATTATGTTTGATAATTGAAACAACTAGCAACTTTAGAGGTTTTGTTTGATAATTTTATAAACATTTGAAGACTTGCCACCAGATAAGTTTGTCAAGATTTGACAATACTTCTTTTAGGACTTTCCATCCCAAATTATCTCCCTTACTGGCTAACATAACTTCCTGTTAACATTTGTGGCTTATGTAGCATTAAATGCAATTCCTTATCCAAGCCATCCTCTGTTTACATTTTTAAAACATTATTTAATTCATATATATTGATGATTGGTTGACAAATATCGATATTTTCTATAGATTTACACAAATTTTCGTTTCGTTTTATTCTCTATATCCATTTGGAAAAGATCGATGGATGGACAAGTAATCGTAAAATACGGGCTTGTAACTAATCCCATGATATCAGGGATTCTTCCTGAAAGCAATACAGGTTCAACAGTTCGGTTGTAAACGTAAATAAATAATGAAATAATCGTAGATGGTCCAATGAATAGACGAGACAACGTTGTCAGAGAAGGGGTACGACTTCCCTTAATATATAATTTAGAAATGAATTTTTTAGCACAAGAGACATAGCACTGTTCATTCCTTTCATGAAGTTTCTTCATCTTTTTAAAGCGAAAAACTCGAGGAAGGAAAGGTTTATTTGGCAGTAAAAGTTTTGCAAATGGCGCCATTTTGTTGATTTATTGAACTGGCCCCACCGATAATTGACTACGTTGGGTGAATTAACGATCTCTCAGATAATTCAACCAGTCGATCACGTGATCCGAATGTGTACAAAATAATACCGGAAGTTTGAAAATTCAAAAACAATAGCGCTGAGTTTTGATTGGATAGCGCAGCGGTCTGCCCAATACCACCGCGGTAAATTACGATAGCGCTGAACAGCGCTGTGCTAAAACGGCCTGGGGAGAACATTATAATAATTATAATACATGTTCTTTTGATACCGATCCCCGCCCCCTAAATGTCTGATAGAGATCCTTGATCAGGGAAACGAAGAGGATTTTGATAAACTCCTATAAGTGTTTTTTTTTATAGTTTCAACAATCGCCTTCCACTTATAAGTGAGAGTTTCACTTTGAGATTAATAATTTCTTTTTACACTATATAATAATATACTATCAAATTAAAGTTACATTATTTTATTTTCCTCCTAAACTTTGCTACAGAACACAAAAACCCGTTTCAGCAGCACATTGCATGTACAGCGTTAATATTATCGGGAGTTGGGAATTAGAGTTGTGTGTCAAATATTTTTAAGTGATTCGTGTGCTCTTTTTTATTCACTATTCAATTTTAAAAACAGACAAAAAAGACGAATTGGATCTTCCCATAAGCAATACAATAATACTTATATATTTCCAAAACTGAACTGATAATTATTTCGTTAATATAGATTTCAACTGCAATTGGCAAAATTATGTACAACTTGCAAATGATTCTATATGTTATTTTAATCATAGATCTACTTACAATTTCAATATATTGTGTAACACAGCTCTTAACTAGGATCGTGATTAAATATTGGGCATAGCACTGGTTTCTGACACAGAATAAAATAGAATGTTGTCTAAGAATTTTAAAATTTTAGATTGGAAATTCACAAATTATGGTCCTATTCAATGTCTAAATACATGGTTTGACTCAGCATATATATCAAAGAACAAAAACGAAAACAAACAATTAAAGTTTAACTGCGGCCATATAGGACCTCAATGTGGACCAATTTGAAAATGGACCAAATGCACGCTAAAATTTACCATATTTAACGACACTGTACATCTAATTTTTGATTGAGATCAATCACAGTTTAATTTTGAACCCGAATAGAACTACATGTATCGTAGAATTTGGGCCAAAAATTAACAAAATATGAACACATATTTAGATTTAGCATATAAAGAAACAACCTTGAAATCAATTTCTGTTTCTATACATGTCTTGTCGTGCAATTTTAACAACCAGTATCTAAAACAGACTACCATCAAGTACAGATATTACCAACTGAAAAGGGAGCACTTCAAAAGGGAAAAATATTAAAAAGGTTACCTTTAATTTATGATCTAAAGTCTTTATTTTAAATTTTGGAAAAATTAACAGTATAAAGAGAAAAGAGTCAACAATTGTTTTATTTTTATTTTTTATTGGTCTTAATCTTTGTTGTTATTATTTAAACTTTTAATTGTAAAAGAAATCTGGAATTAATGCGCCCAAGAACAACACATACATTTGAATAAAGTGCAAATAACAAGGTGTATACTTACTATAGATATGAAGGTCAATACGAAGAAAGTCAACTTGAGATGTAAAATGTTCATAGTGTATTTCTAAAATAAGAAAAAATGTATCAAGATATCTGTATTGCAATGATGCTCCCCTCCTTTAATTTGATTTTTAGGAAATGAAAGATGACAATTTTACAATACTTAATGAAATTTATCTGGCGAAGGAAATAAATTTCACAACGTTTGAAAAGGAGTATGTTGATCTTATCGTAAAATTCCTTTATTTGTTGTGTATTGGTTGATTTCGTTGGATGATATATATATAATTTGTATGAAAAGCATTTTTGAAGTTTACGCAAAAACAAAAACCCAACTAATCCACACAAAACCAGTTAAATGGTTAAATAACAAAACGATATTGTCAATCGTATCACATATCCTTGTTTTAATATATATATACAATAACTGTTTAGTGTCTTTAAATGTCAGCTGTATTTGTACGAGGCTAGGAAGCAAGGTGTTTGCGAGCTTTTAGCGAGCTATTACACCTGTTTCGAGCCGAGTACAAATACAGCTGATATTTAAAGACACTAAACAGTTATTGTCTTTATCCTGCAATTAATTCTGTATATTATTTGTGTTTTGAAAGACACAAAAACACATGTTTTGCATTTATTTTCGATTTGAAATCCCTTGAGGCTCGTGTAGTTATATGATTCAGTAATCACACATTCAGCTGAAGACGGGTTCGCCAAAAAAAAAAGAATCTCGAATGGTCAACAATAATACATCGATCAAAGTGGTTGATTATCTATTTTAACATAACAACTAATTTCAACAGTAAAAACAAATAACAAAACATTGTCCAATTTGAAACAGGAGCGTACGAGTTGTCCTACGCTTCAGACTCGACATTCATTAAACATGCATGCTGAAATTGACACGGTTGTTTTTGTTACACAATCATACACATTCAACACGCCTGGTAAACCATCTAATCTCAACCAAATGGTTGAAACGGAAAAAAGTATTCTGGCACTTCCTGTTGAGATTTTCTGGTTCAAATTATACAAAATAAACATAGGGTAGGTCGACTTTTCGCCAATTTACTGAAAAACAATGCGTTTTTTTAGTAAAATAGGAGAATGTCATGCCATAGATAATTGAATTAGGGTTTCTCTCGTGTATAACATGGACCAATATGATTTAAAAGGACATCGGAATGACTTTTCTCCAGCAGGTAAATGTGGCCAGTGCAGTCAGCTATTGACAAAATGACAGCGATATCATTGATAAACTAACGTATATATCAGTGAATTAGTATTTTTCTAAAACCTTATAAACATAAAATTACAGTTTGTTCTTTTTCTTTACTTATATAATTGCATTAAGCGAAATATGCTATAAAGTATTTCATGTTGAGATTTTCTGGTATCGGTTGAGATATTCTGGAACAATGTTGAGATCTTCTGGTGAATGAAACTTTCAACTATAGCTTAGTATCAATTACATATACAACCGTCAAAACATTCCAACTGTCAATTAAATCTTGTCTGTAGTTATGACAGCAGCTTCTAAAAAGACCTTTGGTTGTAATAAAGTCTAAATAGTAAACGACTGTGTGTTTTTTTAAAGTATTAAAGTTCTACCGCTGGAGATTAATAATGTAGCGTTTGAGATGCAGTTTTGCATAGAAGCTATAAAGTCAATAATGGTGTAATTGACATCTCCAAAAGCTAAAATTTATTCCTACATCGCTTATCTTGACATCTCAATAGGTAGCTTTTCGATATCTATATCGCTATATTTTACATTTGCAGTGCTGGTGTTAACATCAACACTACACTTTATCTACAGAACTTGGTTTTAAAAATCGTTAGCACGAGACAATTTCCATCCCGCCTGCGCTATATTTACATAATCAGTGCTTAACTGTGAATCTTCAACATGTTCAACACTAGACCTTTATTCTGACAGCCTCATATCGTGGTATGGGGTTCCTTCTTTACAAAGAATACATAGAGGGGTCACAGGAATGGGTCTCTTTTTCATTGTCAAATTATATATCAACGGGTAGCAATTTCACCAAAGTAAATGTCCGTGGGTCAGTTATTTTGTTTTTTTCTATGTTTATAATCAACATGAACAGGAGTAAAACTGCAAAGATTGTAGTATAATTGATGTTTGAATGAGTCATTAACGCCCGTTGTCTAACTACATGCATATTCAAGACAAGTACATGAAAATGTTGCATGAATACAAACCCTCCTTTGTACTAGATTGACACGCCGTGTGTGCTTTTGAAATGAAATTGATATACACGTCCACTTGTATTTGTGTACTTCTGATGAGTTAAGCCTTTTCAACTGACTTTTATGATTCGTTCTTATGTTGTACTGTTATTCCATTGTCCCAGGTTAAGGGAGGGTTGGGATCCCGCTATAACATGTTTAAACCCGCCACATTATGTATTTATGTGCCTGGCCTAAGTTAGGACCATGTATTTCAGTGGTTATCGTTTGTTTATGTGTTATATATTTGTTTTTATTCATTTTTTTAATAAATAAAGCAGTAAGTTTTCTCGCTACAATTGTTTTACATTGTCATTTTAGGGCCTTTTATAGCTGAAAATGCAGTATTGGGTTTGCTCATGGTTGAAGCCGTACGGTGACCTATAGTTGTTAATTTCTGTGTCATTTTGTTCGCTTGTGGAGAGTTGTCTCATTGGCAATCATACCATAGCTTCTTTTATATATATATTTATAGTATACACAAGGTATTGTCCCGCAGTTAATATTTGTCCCTTTTTAAGAACACATTATTCTAAATCTAAGCCTAGAAGTGTTTACTTCTCACTTCAGCTGTGATCACACCATACAGGATAGCACGAACGGACGACTAACGGATAAAATAAAAGGGTTTTCGTTGACAAAATTGATATCCGTTGGGAGTCCGTTGATGAAGATACGGATTAAAAACGGAAACGGAACGGACACATACCGTAAAAAATGGACGCCTACCGTATCTACAACGGAGACTTCATCCGTTGAACGTCCCTTAATTCAAAGTTTTGAACATGCTCAAAATTTTCCACCGGACAGAAGGGACATTGATGGATAAAACGGATGCTGTACGGACATGAAACGAAAACTAAGGGATGTCTAACGGGCATGAACGGATTGAAAAAAGTTATCCGTTTGGCGTCCGTTTGCGCTTTCCAATAAGTTGTGACTGGTGCTTAAAACTCCGGTCACACCTTACCAGATAGCGCAAATGGACGCCGAACCGATAACTTTTTTTTTTAATTCGTTCATGTCCGTAAGCCGCATGTTGTTATCCGTTAGTCGTCGGTCGATATCTGTTTCATTTCGTTCAGTTTCGGACTGTCCGCTTTATCAGTCGACGTCCGTTTTGTACGATGGAAAAATTTGAGCATGTTCAAAACTTTGAATGGACGTTCAACGAATGAAGTGTCCGGTAAGCGTCCGTTTTTTTACAATAGTCGTCCGTTCTGTGTCCGTTTTGTATCCGTTACTTGTCTTATACTAAAGATATATAGGATTTTTTTTCTGAGACAAGTGCCTGTGATTTCACTAGACATCAAAAGTTCAATGTAGGATAAAAAAAACTTAATTCATATAGTTTTTTCACTCCCCCCTCCACCCCTCCCCCTCTCAACTTAATTTGGGAAAAATTGATTGACCAATAAGGATATATATAAAATCGATGTCAATTAAACATAACTTGCAGCATTTTTTACCACCCACCCCCGAACTAATTTAATTAAGTTGTTTTTATCCTTCATTGATTTTTTTTATGTTGTCCCTAATGTTCTGCTTAACTATATACTGATACTGCGATTTTCACGATTGCACTACGATCATCAAAAGCATTATTTTTTAGAGATCGTGGTGCGATCTTGGCCTAGTGTGACGGGGTCTGGGGTATAATATAAATGTTGCTGAATATTACCAAATATTAAGGATGTGCCCTGAATGCATTTGTGATCAATCAATCTAAGTTATAATTATTTCAATACAACACGTGTGATTACACTAAGTTGGACGTCACTTATAGTACTTGCAAAGCAGTCATGTCTTGTTTTTATAATGACAAAAATAACATCTTTTGCTCACAAAGAAATGATCACCACCTTTTGGAGTGAGAGCTCATCCTGAAATAATGTGTACGAAAAAAAAACAAACCTAGAGAAGGGGACCCTGTTCGATTGTTTAGTTTTTAACAATTTTATTTCTTTAGATAATGGGCGTTTTTAAAAAAAAGCGTTCCTTTCAGACCTAAAAAAAATGGAAAATCAACTAGTCTAAAATTTATTTTCAAGATTTATTTTGAATACCTCTATTATAGACCTGTTTGTAAACAAAAAGTGCAATCTTAAATACTCTTTTAAATTATATTATTTTCATAATTTGTGTACTGTTTCGTAGGGGACTTTTGTCCCCTACGAAACTGCTTCTAAACACACATAATTATTTTTGCAATTTTAAATGTTTCCTATAGACATTCCAGTTTGTTTACTTTATATACTAGAAAAATCTCATTTTTTTCTGAATTGGAGAACCATTTTCTATCGATAAAGATTAGACAGTACTTCACATATGAAGGTACAACTCATGTTACGTAGTGGACATTTTGATGCGTTTCGTAGTTGACAAAACCGTTTCGTAGTGGACAAAAAGTTTCGTAGTTGACATCAACCCTATTCTATGTTAATAAAAACATAATAAAAATTACATGAAACTAACCTTTGTTATTTGCTTTGCACGAATATAATTGAAAAAAGAGTAAAAAAAGACTGCATGGTAGTGGTAGTGTCCACTACGAAACGTTTTTCTCCCAAACTTGTTTCGTAGGAGACCGTTTCGTAGGGGACGTATTCACATGTTTTATTTTTTTCTCACAACCCCAATATTGCAATAGTAACAAGACTGACTGTATTCATCAAAGCGTTATTAAGCTGTACACTGATATTTTTTTCATAATTTTAAAACCAGTTACTGAAGGAGATTTGACCCGTTTCGTAGTGGACATTTACAAAAATACGGTATCACTCTGGTCCATTTCATGTGCTCAATTTTTCTTACCAACAGTTTAATTGCCGTTATAAAAGCATCACTTCTTTTGTAAGACCCTAATGTTTATATCTCTTGCAAACAAAAAATTACATTGATTTTATAAAACTGTTTATAAGCAAGTTTTAATGACTTCGTTTCGTAGTGGACATTGTGTTAGGGACACACCTTCTAAAATAAAAAATCCTATGTTAAAAGCTGTTTATTAAAATATGTTGGCTCTAAACATACTTTTGAATTATTAAAGAACTTATATTAAGTAAAATTAATATTTATTTCTACATTTTTTTACGATATTTGAGAGTATGAATATTGAACAGGCGGTCTAGGGACATGCCATTTTGGTTGTTTTGGACCATTCAGGAATCAATATCTTATCAATCCCTCTAAAAAATAAACTGTTTCTTTGCTTGAAAATGTTATATCTAATTCAATGTACTGACTGCACAAAAAAATATTTGCAAAGATCAAACACATTTTTTTTTAAAGTGGCCGGGACAAGAAAGTACGTTTTTATTGAAAAACGCCCTATAAAGGTACGCATTTTCGGTATTGAACAATGTTTGTTTAATAGGAATCGAATTCTTGCAAATCATATATTAATATTTATATATTATAAACTAATCTTATATATACTTGAAAGGCATGCATTTTTCTATCGGCAATTCTTAAAATTGTATCTGTATTCAGAGTTTAACTTACCAACTGTGTCTAAACCACTCCGGCAAAATTTGTTCGGACTCGATGGTATCTAACATCCGGCACAATGACGGAACATAAATAGACAGAAGAAAGCTAGATTTCTCCATAATTTTTTAATTTTTTTTTTATGATATCGAAGAATATATATACATATACAACTATTTTCTATTGTGATATGTAATATTTTCTACAACCGTTCTATATTAACGAAGAAATAAGTAAAAATGCATGTCAAAATGACGAATTGAGTGAACCTTGCCTCGAAATTGTTGAATTTCTTGTTAAATTGTTCACATTGTACGGAATGAAAGGTACGGGAAGATAGATACTGACACGGAGATTGCAAAACTTGTTTTTATGAACTTCTCAATACTTGTTTTTCTGAGTATGGAACGAAAGAAATGGGTCATGTCAAAATGGAACTGGTCGGTTTCGTCAATGTTTACCACCCGGTTTGGTCATAGATTTCACATTGCATAACCCGGTTTGGTCAAATAAACATCTTTGTTTAGAAAACCTGATAATCGGTTATATTGTTCATGTTTTTGTAAGCAATTGTCGATGACCCTTACGTTTACAAACGTCATAAAGAATTTGATAAAACATTAAGTGATACTAATTTGTGTGTGCGTGATGCGTTTATAGGCACAATCATCATCAGATATTTTTGATATTTAAGTTGAAAAGACAAATTGAATGTAAAAAAAAGATATAAAACAATACAACGTGACTCAAATAGAGCAGCAGAAATAGTCTAAGACCAACTTTTCCAGCTTGAGGCCTAGGTAAATGCAAAAGAGAGGCGAAAGATTCTTAAAAAACAAACTGACAATGCCATAACAAAAAGTGCATAACGATCAAAAGACAAACTGCATGTACAGTATCCAAAATTCAACATAGAAAACTAAACACTTAGCAACACTGACTCCACCAAACAAAGGTTTTTTTTTGCTGTGTTGAAGACTCATTGGTGGCCGTGTGCTGATTTCTGCTCTTTGGTCGGGTTGTTATCTCTTTGACACTTTCCCCATTACCATTGTTAGTTTTATTATTTAAGGAATGACTGTAATATTTTTCTGTCTATGAAGAAATAACATAAAAAATTTGGTGCACACTGAATAACGCGCGTAGCGGGTTATTTAACAGTGTGCACCACATTTTTTTTTATGTTATTTCGAATAGACAGAAAACATATTACAGTCATTTCTTATAATTTAAATCTAAATTCCATGTTAAACCGTAGAAAACCATGAAAAAAACGTTGATGACGTCACGGTCACATGACTAAATTATGTCTATGGGCTAATAACAAAATAACGTCAGCCAATCAGAAGACGCGTTACATCCAAAATTAAATTATTATGGTTTAATATGTTATCCACTGAAAATTTATGTTCAAAATGTAGAGTTTTAATCATACAGAACCATATCAGAACCAACGCATTGCTTATTGAAATCAAAATGAAGATTTCTCATGTATAATTTTTTAAGGTTTTAAAAAAAGCCTATAGTAACCATCTTCGCTAGCCAAGGGTTACGATCCACTCCCGCTCTCTGTGGAGAAAAAGCGGGAGTGGATCGTAGCCCTTAGCTAGCGAAGATGATAGTAACTGATATCTTTTAAAAGGGAAAAGGAACTATTTGTTTGTATTGCATTTGATATAAAACGTTCGATGGAGGAGTATAAAAGGATATTTTCTTTTTAAGTTGGTACCCAACACTTGCACTAAAATTAATTTAGCTCGTTTAATCTTGATTAAATTTTGTCAAAGTACTTACTTTGACCCTTTAACAAAAATATAAAAAAATCAAAAATTTTGAACCAACCGTTTTGTCCGAAAAATTACACTGGTTATATAGCAGTTTGACAAACACCAATTTTTATCATTGAGAAGCTTAATATTCCCTTTACAACACAACGTAATCAAAACGTTTAGCTGACTTTACTTTACTTTACAAAATATGGATTTTGGATCCTCAATGCTCTTCAACTTTGTACTTGTTTGGCTTTAAAAATATGTTGATATGAGCGTCACTATTGAGTCTTATGTAGACGAAATGCGCGTCTGGCGTACGACATTATATCTTTGGTATCTTTGGTAACTGTTCTGCACTCACTACATCCTTTCTGAAATCATGCTACCATTGTTGACGAGACTTAAATGTTCTACGCGAGGATAATGTACTACTATGAAAATGTATGTGATACGTAATGCAGGAATTCGGCCCCCTCCATACCTGCACGAACAATTCATTATCATAACAGTTTTTTCCTTCTACGGACTGTCTTTGGAACGAGTTTCCAAAACATATTAGAAATTCTTCCTCAAATATTTTTGAGTTGTGTTAGAAGATAACTAAAATTATTTCTAATAAACAAGGATTAGAACTGAGAACAGTGGTCTAAATGAACATCTATAGATAGATTGAAACATCTGAACACTTGTTAAATTGTCGTATATTCATATCTATATTGCCTGTGTGTAAGGGAGCACTTTAGTGCAGTTGTAAGTACTGATAATTCAGTCGTAAAAAAAACTTGCTTTTCGGCGTCATTCACCTGTTATTACATCATATAGGAGATTAATTTATAAAAGCGACAATCAATTGTTTTAACCTAATAAAACTGTCATGGGGTAATGTTAATGTTAATATTTTCACAATATACTATTGTATACACTAACAAATACAAGGTAACACACAGATATAATCATGAAACTACAAATTATACAAACATATTTGTCAATTCAGTCTGGATGACAACAGTATGAATAGTTACTGTATTCTGTTTAGACTGGAACGGGCTAAAACTCTATTGATCATTTAGATAGAGGATTGCTGCTCACAAGGAAGTCATTTACCCAAGAGTTCCAAATGTAGAAGTTGAAGTCATCTTTTCGTAAATTTTACGGACGTCATCACGAGTTGATTAACCGTTGTGGAATAACCGTTTCACAGATGATACCGGATATATTTCTTACGTCGTAACTACAATCTCCTTCCCTTTTCATGAATATGACTATTTATCGGGTTTGTAATAACATGAGCAATACGACGGAAACCACATGTGGAGCAGGATCTGCTTACTAATCCGGAGCACCGGAGATCACCCCTAGATTTGTTGGGATTCGTGTTGCTCAGTCTTTAGTATTTTATGTTGTGTCTTCTGTATTATTATATTCTATTTGTCTTTTTCATTTATGATTTATGAGTTTGAATGTTCCTCTGGTATCCTGTAGTGAAAGTTAAGTACCGCATCGATTTTTATGTCTAAACATGCCAGTTCTTTACATTAAATTGATATTCAACTTATCTCTCCTTAGGTTTACAGTACTCCCTAAATTGCAAACTTGATTATAATAATATGGTTCCAAAAGGACAGATTCTTTCAGTTGATAAAGGGAAATTCATCACCACATCTTGGTCTACTAATGGAGGGTTTGTTTTAAACTAGTAACTATAGTTCTTCAAAATATCATATATATCTGCTAAAGATAGGGAAAAGAGTGATAACTCTAGTTTTACAAGACTGTGTTAAGATACTTAATAATACATGACTTTGATCAGTTCCTTGTAATCTTTAATATAAATTACACGTATACACTGAATGATCGTAGCGTAAGAAGGATAGTGCAATATGAAATATGAAATATGAGCAAATAATGTAACCATAGTTAAAAAGAAGAATGTAATTTTACTGTTTTAAAACAACTTTTTGGAATTTCAGGTATTCAATGTTCTTCAACTTTGTACTTGTTTGGTTTTTTTTTAACTTATTTGATCTGATAACGACGTCACACATCAGCGTATAGCTCCGACGTACGCCGGGCGTGGTAAAAATTCATGTACGCTGCCAATATGCTAGTAATTTTGGATGCATTCAACCTGTCAATCATATCTGTATCGTGTGCACGACGAGCTTTTAAGCGTGTAATGGGCGTACAAGTAGCGTACCTAAGCGTTTATCGGGCGTTCAAGTAACGTGTGGTGGCCTATGTCTGGCGTTTGTCAAACGTGGATGGAATGCCCGTTACGAAGAAAAAGAGTCACTTGAACGTATTTGAGTAGCGTCCCGGTCGTATTTTGGACGATAATCCGTGCTTTCGGCGTGTCTGGGACGTTTAGGAATGGGGTGTTTGTTACAAATACACTCCCATACGTTTACGTTAAAGTCAAACGAACTTGAAGCTTATATAACGTGCCCTGAACGTGTCTCAAACCTATTTGTAGCGATTTAAACGCGCATGTGTGTGTAGCGTACAAATATAGGCTTGACAGATGCTTGAGGAGGATGAAAATTTGTATGCTGCATAACACTTTCCTAGAATTATAGCGTTCACCGAGTGTAAAACGTTGAATTTCGACGTACTTCAAACTTATACAACGCGCGTTTACCAATTGATTAGGGTACCTCTGGCATAAAAATGTATGAGGACTTGTCGGTTTTAAAAAAAGCTTCACCCCAAAATACTAGTCTAATGTACGTCACCCATGATGATGCATGCTCTGACAAAAAAACATATTCAGAGATCACATATTTTTCCAGTATGAAGAATACAAAAACTAACAATTAAAATGCAAATCTACACTATAACGCGTTTGCTGAGTTTATAAAATATATTAGACATGAACAATAAAAACAAAACTTGCATATACATACAAATATATTCTGCACACAGCATAATACCAATTGAAAATTAATCTTCTTTTTTTAATCATCTGATTCATAAGAATACTTACCAGTTCAGGGCAACTGGCTTGCTGGTCATTGCTATTATGACATATCAAATTCAGATGAGGAATATTCAACAAAGATAATGTTGACTTACTTAGTATGAAGATCTAATAATGTCTTCATTTCTGAAAATTATTTCCTCTATCCAAATACAAAGAAACAATGTTTGAATATGTAACATCTAAACTGTAAGAATATAATGGGGACAGAAACCTAACTAAAATAGTTAAAAGAGAAGGAAAAGATACCAAAGGGATATTCAAACTCACAGGTCAAATATGAGTTAACAACACAATGGCTGAAAAAAGAAGGAAAAAGGGGGTACGGAAGGGAAGGCAAATCCTGCTTTACATGTGGCACTTTTTGTGATACTCATGTTAGTATAAACTCTGTGATCAGTCTCATTTTACACAAACAAGGTTCGTTTTTAACTAAAGATTAAAGTTGAACTTCTATTATCGTTACCTACCTAATAACAGACAATGACGAAGGAATAAATTCAGGAATATGACAGTTGTTGTCCTTTCGTTTGATGTTTTTTATCATTTGATTTTGCCATCTGATAAGGGACTTTCCGTATGAATTTTGTAGTTATTTTAGTAATTGTACTTTTTCATCAAATGAATTTGCACAAGTTTAAAAATCAATGTCTAGTCGTTATCAAAATTAGTGATAGGGGTATATTGGGTACGGATAAAATTACATTTGTTTAAAATACAACTTCTCTTAAAAACTAGAAAACATTCATAACCACGACTTTATCTAGGACGTGTTGTCTGTGGCGAGTCTCTGTACACACATAGTTTATAATTGATTTGGTCATTGTTCTAAATCAACTGCTTTTAAAACTTTCAACTATAATAGATAAAAGACTTTCTATCCAGTAAAAAGCAAAAAGTTGAACATCTATTATCGTTATCTTAATCATTATTAAAACAAACACAAAAAGGCTTGCACCAATGCCAGCTGAGAAAACCAGGTAGAACTTAGAAATTTTGTTCAACAACCTTTTTTGGATAAATATGTTTTTGTATTGTATGCACCTTGTTTTGTTGGGAAATGACATTTTCAAAAGTCATATTGGGTTATTATGTATAAAAAATGAATTTGATTTTACAGTAAATTTGACTGCTTATATAGGGAAATACGGGTATTAATTTCTCAACAAAAACAGCCTACACTATAACAGTGATATATATTCTAAAAGATGACCATGAATACAACAGGAAATGATAATAACATCTCTGGTATCTGTTGCTATGTAAATGTTCTAATGCAGTAAATTGTTCGGAAACAGCAGTTATTTTCGACTTTTTGGTGTTTAGACATACCAAAAGTGATGCTCTTCAATTTAAAAACCGATAAAGGTTGTAAAAGAATATCTGCTGGTAATGTTTTGATGGTAAAATGAACTTCTGTTGTATATTTTTATACATAATTGAACATTTTGACGCATACAACAATCACTTTTCCATTGTGGCGTCATATATTTTGTATTGTGACGTCGAAATTTTACGGGAACATGTGTGATATCCAGTAATGGCGGACAAATAGCGATAAGGTGTATTCTTTACGGGAATGAGGATTATTTATAAGACTGAAATTATTGTATTATTTGATGGAAATGTGGAATATGAGGAATTTAAAGCCATCCGTGAGTAAATTTTAATGATTCAGCTGGAAATAATAACAGTTTGCTCCCACCTTAAAACAATACATGGTATATCATGGACACCAAAGGCAAAGAAAAATCTAAATGCCATAATTTTGGGCATCTTAAAAACTGGAAAGGCGGATCACTTTGAAGCAGATGATAGTTATAGTGTATAAAAAATTTCCAGTTATACCAGTTGGAACAGGTAATAGTTTAAATTATGGAAGTTTGAAATTACTTCTGGGATAAATTGATACAAAAAGGCATCAATCAAAGTGGGGACTAATATTCTAGTATAAAAAAAGTCCCAGATCAAAGTATTAATCAGAAGATTAAATGAATTTTACTAAACATATTTTTCAAAATGTCTTTTAAATGGAATTAAAATCAAATTATTGGGTGAATTTTCTAGACACATTGTTGTTTGGTGCTGCTTTATTTTGAAAACTAGAAGTCATTTACCAATTACAATGTTTTCCCAACTGACAATCATGAGGCCTGTTCAATAATTTCAATAAATCCCCCCTTTCCCCCATATTTTTAGTTACAATGTGAAATTATTATTTGCAAAAGTATGATCTGTGTGGAATGGAATTTTTATACAATTTTATTCATCATGTTCAAACATTATTTGAATAGGATAATAATATAAAATAAGAAAAAAATAAAAACTATCAGACTCAAAAGATACAAAAAAGAAGATGTGATATGATCATGATGATTGCCAATGAGAAAATCACATGCACAACTATCCTCCATATACACAACAGACCATACATGTCTGGACATCACCTTATTTATAATCCTTATCAGTAATATGTACATGTACATAATGTGTGTACATGTACCAAAATGAATGTACATGTACATGTAAGCAACTACAAATAAATACATTTGTATATATACATGTAGATACATGTATAAGGATGTGGTATGAGTGTCAATGATACAACTTTCCGTCAAAGTCAGAATTTATAGAAGTAATGACAATCCTACAGTTATCATGATAGTCATATATGTTTATGTCAGATATACATGTAAACAGTAAGCTTAATTTGTTAAAAAGCAGCAGCAAATTGTTGCTTTTTAAATTATGAGAGTCAAATTTAAATTTTCTGTAATTTCGTTTGCTACATATACAACATGTACAATGTACCTATATTTTACATGACCTTATGACATATGGTTATTGCATATATATTTATTTAAAAAAATAAAACTTGTATATCAAATCTTAGATTCTTAATCAACTATATATTTAGATGGGATCTTTTGGGACGGCTGTCCTTAGAAACTAAATCTAGACATATGTTATACATGATACAAGGATTTCAAACTTTTAACATTTAGTACAAAACTGATTTTTTTTAAAATAGCTCATTATATCAAATCCAGTATATAAAAAACTAGACATTACATCAGTACATACATAATGCAAATCAGAATAAGAATACATAACAATTGAACTGTTAAACATTATAAGATGACCAGTGTCAGCTTAATTTAAGAAAATATTAAAACACAGATAACACACACACAAAAATTAATGAGACCATGTACTCCAGATATGCAAGAAGGGTTTTAATCTCCCACTACAAATGTATATGAAGTCCTGAATGTAAAATCCTCTAAAAAAATATATTAAACTTTAAATATGTGTACTTGAATACATGTATATAACATATTCAAGTTCATCTTATTTAAAATAATTAATTTAAAACATTTGCAAGCAAAAAACTGATGTATAAATGTATAGCTTGACTATTCCTTTAATTTTTTTCAGGTGACTGAGCTAAAAGAACACACATGAAAATGTAACCAGTTTGGGACCATCAAAGTGACCAACAGAACATTTGAATACCTTTTAAGTTTTTTATGCATATGTTTGACTTTTGGTAATATTTCGGCAGTAACTTCAGTAATTGAGAGACCTCAATGTTGAAAATGACAATTTTAATAGAGGACAATTTTAAGACTATCAACTTATTGGTTATGAATCTTTATCTTTTAAAATATTACTGGGTGCCTGAAAGAATATTTCAAATTTTTCTGAAACTATTTAGATATATTTATCATGTTTGATGTGTTTATAGGCAAATATTTATATATGTCCTTTATGTTAAGCAAGGGTTTATATGAATTAAAAGAAGATGTATATGTGTTGATAAAATAAATTCCAAATTATTACAGAGTAACAGAAATGGGATCAATTTATATATATTAAAACAAATCTGTTAAAAGGAAAAAAAATCAAAAGTTGTATTTTTCAAAATAATTGTGTTAATTTTTTCTGTGCTATTTAGAAATATGTGCATCAAAAACAAATTAAACTTTAATATAAGTATCAATGTTATTTTTTGTTTTGTGCAGTACATGCATTTGAATTTTGATCAAAATTTATTGATTGAATAAACAGGATACACTTATTGTTATTTTACCACTATAGATAAGGTAATGTCACATTTAATCAGGCCAAGTTATCCGTCTTATTAACAAAGAAGATTTGATCATCAGATGTGATTGCCATTTTTACGGCTTCATGTACCTATCACAGTTCTCTTTACACCATAATCATTGTGATTATGGGAATAATTCTCTTTCATATTCTGACTTTTATACAAATCAAGTGATGAAGATAAACAGTGCTTCTATTTCCAAAGGTTTTGAAGAAACTGCTATGGAACAAAATAAAAATCAAAAGATGTAGTATGATTGTAATGAGACAACTCTCCATTAAGAGACCATACAATGTAAAGTATTTAGTAATAGGTACAGTCTTCGATAAAGAACTAAACCACTCTGCATATCATATTTGATTTTGCAAAAACCAAAAGTATGCTTATTTGTCGATTTTGTCACTATCAAGTATATACGTGCATGTACTAATGTATTCATGTGGTGTCCGTCCTCTAACTAAAGTTGACCTTGGAAAAATGATTCGAAATCCCCCCTTCCCCCCAAAAAATTAACTTAAATGGACAAGATCTATGGTCATGATGGTCATGCCAGTTGGGAGTCAAGAATATATTAGGTTAAGAAATGAGGATCTAATCAGTTTTTATAAGTCCGCAAACAATTTTTGGGACCGTATAAAGGTATGATGTCGTCATCGTTGTTGTCTGAAGACACATTGGTTTCCGAACAATAACGTTAGTTTAAATGAATGGATTTCTATGAAATTTAGTAAGAAGGTTCAATACCCCAAAAGGAAGGTTGGGATAAATTTGGGGATGCTGGTCCATGGAACACAACACATTGTCTTGAGGTGCTGTGCATATGTGCCAAATATCAAAAGATATTGTCACAGGGCAAACAGATCATGCTCCAGACACAAAAGTGTAAACAAAAATCATCTTTTTACTTTGAGGTCAAAGGTCAAAATACAGCAAAAAATGTATTGTAGGTATCTGTGGCATTGACTTATGATCTACATGCCAATTCAATAAGAATTTTCTTGCATCTTTCAACTAAGTACTTTCATGGTGAAAATTTTACAATAAAGGCCAACAGGAAATGTATAGTGTCCATTTTATGGTTGCTATGGCAGCCAAATGAACAAAGTGGCGAGTATACGACAACTTTTTTTCTTTATTTTTTTTCATAAAAAAATATCACTTAAACATGATATATACAATAAAGATGCAAAAGTTTATGGTATTTTGCAACTTAATCCATGTAATACCATTTTGGTTTGCCAAGGCATAATTTTCTCAATTTTACAATTTTCTCTATTTTTTGCTTTTGTTTACTAAATTGTTTGAAAAAAAGGAAAGAAGATACCAAAAATTGTATTTTCATAATTTTTTAAACCAGCATAGTACTAGACTTCCATATCAGTAATTAAGTCATAAGTGTTGTTTTCCTCTGGTGATGGATAACTGAAAACAGTTAAAAACAGGCTTTTCTCAATTTTCCTTATTTTACCATTTTTTTACCTTATTTTTGCAAAAAAATAAAAAAAGATACCAAAAATTTTATGTTCATTAGTTTTCACACCAAAATAGTACTAGACTTCCATATAGGTAGCTTAGTCATAAGTGTTGTTTTTCTCTGGTAATGAATAATTGAAAACAGTTAGAAACTGGGTTTTCTGAATTTTCTGAATTTTCCGTATTCATGGTATTTTAGCATTTTTTTGAAAACAAAAAAAAAAAGATAGAAACTGGCCTTTTCCCTATACATTTCAATGAAAATTCGCAGTTTGAGCGATTATATTGCATTGCATTTCATTAAAAAAAATGTCAAATTCACAAAAAAATTTTAAAAAAATTATATATTCCCAGTCAGTATGTTATACTGAAAGAGTAAGATATATGTTTGACCAAATTTATTTTTTTTATTTGATAAGTCCTGCCTGGTGCTCTCTGACATTGCCTCTTTAAAACAACCTAATCCATTGCTTTGTTTATTATACGATTGTATCTGTCTATTGAAAATCAACCAATAAAGGATTGAAAGATTTAAAGTACTTGGACCGAATCCTTACACTGACAGACACATGGTTAGGTTAACATTAACTCCAACGTAGAATTGTGCGTTTGACGTTATACAAGTGGTGTAAAATAATTTTGTCGTTGAAAGTATCAACAGAAAATAGTCTATAATCTAATATTTTAGGCATATTCTCTGCATAATCTAAATTAAGATTTCCCTTGTCCTTCTTGCAACTTGTCTAAATGCTTATAAAATAAAAATAAATAAAAACCACGTCATTATGAATCAAAGAAACACAAAAGGGCAAATAGACAAAACATTAGCAAATATAAAAATCAATACAGGCAACAGTAGTATACCGCTGTTCAAAACTCATAAATCTATGGACAAAAAACAAAATCGGGGTAACAAACTAAAACTGAGGGAAATGCATTAAATATCTGAGGAGAACAACGACACAACATTAAAATGTAACAACACAGATGTCAACCGATTTTTGGTGCAACCAGTAAACAAAAGTTGAGAATTCAGTAGTTTGTGCTTTTTCTCAGTAAACGATTGCTTTGTTTGTGTTTAGAAGGACCTGTCGGAATTTCAAGTCTTCTGTGCTCTTTAACTTCTTGCTATGCTTGGATTATTTTCCTTATTTGAGCATCGTTGATTAGTTTTTTTTTGTGGACGCGGAGCACGTCTTGCTTCCGTGGTTTGGTCTCGGTACCTGTGATAGTTTATTACGAATACATAATACACGGATACATAGCACAATCCTTTCTCAAAGTACTGCGAAAAAAAGGTTTATGGAAAGTAGTGCCATAACGAGCGTTTAAGTGCAAATTGTATTACATTTGGGATTGATTTTCTGGACATGAAAGCACGTAATATGTTAAACAGTATAAAGTTATAGATACCACATTTGTGACGCAAAACCATATTTTTAATCTAGTAATCTAGATATAAGAACATATGACATGAGTGCCAACGAGACAATTCTATATATAAAGTCACAATTTGTAAAAGTAAACCGTTATAAATAATACGGTCTTCTGCACAATAAGAACAATATATTTATCTAGAGCCAACAACATATCAGGTGATGGATATGTCCATATTACATTATCTTTTTATGATTTGTTCACTGCAAAGTACCTCTTTACGACTTGTTGAAGGATGATGACATACACTACATCATAACATATACATGTGATACATTAAAACAAAAACATTATTCAAATATTCCTAGATAAGTTATCCTCTTCAAAATGAAAGGTAAGATTGTCAACTGTTGTATAAAATATTTTGAAAAATAGACAAAAACTAGTTGTTTATAAATTAAGTATAAATAGTAGGATAGTGTGTAAGCTTGTTGACTTACTGCATCTTGTATCGTTTTTTTTTTAGTTCTTACTTTTTTCCGGAATTTCTTGATTTGTCCCTATTTTGTTTATATTATTTCACTTTTGTTATGAAATCTACTTTTTCATTACTAACGTGTGCCACACTTCTTGAGCAGGATATGACTACGTTTTCAAAACACACCTAAGATCACACCAAGTTTTGGTAGGGTTGCTAAGACTTCAATTTTGTTTAATAGTTTTTGTATTTTATTTTCTCTTTTATGCATTTAAAAAAGATATGTTGAATATCAAGTATATATACGCATTAAACACCTTTACACACTCATAAATGTTTGTCCTCTTTATTCTTTATATTACAATATAGCATTGTGCATAGACATTCAGTAGAATAATGTCAGAGAAAATTTATAGAAAACTATTTTAACTAGTACTCGTTTGAAGTAAGTTTATTTGTAGTCTTTGATGATGCTCACACGCAATTGTAATTATGTATTCTTAACTAATGATTATATTTTGTCTATGTATGCATACAAACATCCAGAGGGATAGTCAAACTTATAGATTGAAAATAAACTGATCACGCCATGGCTAAAAATAATAGTACAAAAAACACAACAAAGAAAACTAAAGACTAAGCATCACGAACCCCACCAAAAACTTGGGGTGATCTCAGGTGTTTCTCAAGGTGAGCAGATCCTGTCCCACATGTGGCACCCGTCGTGTTGCTTATGTTATTACAAATCCGGTAAATAGTCTAATTCAGTTGTTCACATTCTTGAAAAGGAAAGGGAATTGTAGTAACGACAAAAAGAACATATCCGATATCATCCGTGAAACGGTATTTCCATTATGGTCAACCTACTCGTGATGGCGTCCGTAAAATTTACAATATAGCACATGTAGTGGGATAAAAATTAAATTTATATAAAAAAAAATGGTATACCTATTTCCTTGTCTATGGCAAATACCATCAGGTACGGTCAAAACGTAAAAACATAATTAGTTTTATTTCTTATGCAGCAAAAATACTGCAATCTGATTGGTTAATTACCCCGGTGTAAATAACACCCCACCCTGGTTCACCCCGGGATTAATAAAATTTTGCCAAAAATTTCAGAATTTTTTATTTTTTTTTGCCAAGAAAAAAAATTTTTAAAAAATAAAAAAATAAATAATAATAATAATCAAAATAAAATGTTAAAAATTAAAAAAAAAAAAAAAAAAAATTCAAAAAATTTTAAATAAAAAATATTTAAAAAAAAATTTTTTCCGGAAAACTCAAAGAACACAAAATTTTTCTGATTTTTGTCCCAAAATTAAGTAAAAAGTATTTTACAATGCGCAGCAACATAGACATTGAAAAAAAAGTTACACTGTAAATTTTTCATTACCATTTTTTCAATTTTACATCCTGGTTTCAAAATGAGTTAAGGAAATGTTCATAAGAAATAAATTCGTTATCTTGGTGTAATCAGGAGTGTACGGAATTTTACACCGT
Source organism: Mytilus galloprovincialis (assembly GCF_965363235.1). Lineage (NCBI taxonomy): Eukaryota > Metazoa > Mollusca > Bivalvia > Mytilida > Mytilidae > Mytilus > Mytilus galloprovincialis. The sequence continues at coordinate 5,527,189 of NC_134839.1, read as the reverse complement.
TGTTGAAAATTCATACACCCATTCGGCTGCGCCTCAGGGTGTATGAATTTTCAACAACGGTGTAAAATTCTGTACACCCCTGATTACACCAAGATAACTAATAGTATACACCAGTTTTCGTAAGAACATCTCATGTTGTACATATGTTGGTACTATTTCAGTTTGATACTAGATACGTGTATATCAACGAAGATGATGTATGTTTCACTCAAAAACCTCGAAGATTCAACATTTCGGTTGAAATTAAATCACTCAATGTGTTAAATAATTTATAATGGTTATTACTAAAAACATTTAGCATGTCTGACTTCAAACATTGGAGAGGTAGAATACTTCTAGCATGTACTTGCAATAGCACGGTCCTAACTTATTGACGCCTCGTCAGTAGAATGAGCCAATCTTGTCTGAACTTGTAAGTTTTCGCAATACGTAGTTTTTGAAAACTGATACTTTCTTTTGCCAATAAAGGTTTATTATTTGTACTTTTGGCAATACTTTTTGTCGAAAGTGCAAATGGAACTATACGAGTCCTGACAAGACCTTATAAGAAGATACAAATGTGTCCAGATGGCCTTGTCCCAGATCAACTTTTCCCAGATCAAGATCGATTCACATGTAAACCTGGACCTGGGTCTGGTAAAAATGTTAAGTGCAAAACCTTTCGTAAGTATTTGATTTAGACGAATACCGTCATTATGAATTGAGGATTTCAACTTGAAAACTTAAATGTATAGTAAGGTGCAGACAGAAAATCCGAAACTTTAATTATTGAAATAAAGATTAAATGAAAGAAAATGTCTTTGTTCACCAGTCTTTAACTATTTGCAAAGTAATGATAGTGCTAATTAATATATATATAAGATATCCTGGTTATGTATATTGTGTTTACAATTTGATAAACGTCGATTTTTCTTAAAGCAAATACGATTTTGAAATGTTACAAATGTACGAGCATATAATGAATCAAGTGCATCTTGGATTTCAAATTTAGGTAAATATATAGATTCCTAATTTTTCAACATGTCTTTTTAACTTTGTGGCTCAGAACGTTATGCATTTATTTTTTACATTTGTTTTGAAAGCTTCACCGGTGGGCAGTTTTTTCCAGTGTCCTAAACATGGTTATTTTAGTGGATGGTTCCTACTAGGTTTGAAACGAATAATGAAATGTTGTAGAGAACCAGGTAAGTATATACACTGTATATGAATGGCATGGGATCACTCAAATAAAAATTGTGGGTCAGAAAGAGCAGATGTTGAAACAATAAACCAATCTTTGAAGAAGACAAATATATGTCTGTCATATTTTCTTTATATCAGACTGAATAAATCAAACATCATTTTTAGTAAAGTGAATTATAAATCAAATAGTCTTAAACCTTTTGTCTGTTTGTTTTGTTCACACATCGTTGTCAATTAAATGGAACTGTATACGACTGTCATACACGTAAGAGGTTTAGCTATCTTTAAAACCTGGTTTTATCCATTATACTTAAGAACATGCCTGTACCAAGTCAGGAATATGACAGTTATTATCCATTCGTTTGATGCGTTACAGCATTTGATTTTTCCATTTGACTAGGGACTTTCCGTTTTGAATTTTCCTCGGAGTTCAGTATTTTTGCGATTTTACTTTTTAAACACTTTCATTAAAAAGGCGAACATTTCACGATTAAACCACGTTACTATTTAGTGTTAAGATACCCAGACCCGTTTCAACCGAACTTTTTTAAATTGTTGTCAGCACGTAAAGTTACTGGAGGTGTTTATTTAACTAATCTACATATTCTTCTAAAACAAGACCGAGTGGATTACTCTCAGGGTAATGCAAAAACAATCATAAACTTAATTTGTCTCATTAGATTGATAATTATAGATCTCCAGTCTGTCTATCATACCAACTGTGGCCAATCTCATATGCATGGGACACATAAGGTAGGAGACTTTCCTCCTTTACCTGCACGAATGAATTATTATCATAATTGTTTTCTTCCGTCTATTGTACATTTTAGGAACGAGATCATAACATAAATTATACCTTCATTATTATATATCACTATTTTTTTTAAGAAAACTAAGATTGTCCTTAATACGCTAAAATCACAACTTACAGCAGTGGTCTGAGTGAACACTTTACAAAAAAATATTACCAACAGCTCCTGTTTGTAAATGCACATTGATTGAAATATCTGAACACATTTTATTGCGTTTTCCACATAACTAATTTCTTAGATAATTTATTTTGAGACACATCAGTCAAAAATACTAAACTTATTGTTAAGTATTTCTTTGATATTCGGCATTGAAAATACCACAATAAATTTTTGTTCGAGACTGAATTTCTTTCTACTATCAAGCAAACTATTATTTTGTTTATTTTCTTTGGTTACATTTGCTGAAATTAGACTCGGACTTATCTTGAACTGAATTTTAATGTGCTTATTGGTATGCGTTTACTTTTCTACATTGTCTAGAGGTATAGAGGGAGGGTTGAGATCTCATAAACATGTTTAACCCCGTCGCATTTTTGCGCCCGTCCCAAGTCAGGTGCCTCTGGCCTTTGTTAGTCTTGTATTGTTTGTATTGCAAGGCATTGGAAATACTTGTTATGATATAATAAATTCAGAAACAGAAATATTATTCTTTTAAACATAACGGTTGTGTTCTTACGCATAGTAACTTGGCTCGCACGAGCAAGTAAAACATTTTTTTTTAATCAAAGATATGGCATTAATTTACTATATTTTTATGGATTTCACAGGCCAAAGTTACATTTTTTTGTTTGCCAATAAATTACAGGGGGAGGCATTTCATTAGCTAAAACATAGTTTTACAAGTTAGGTGTGTACATGTGTTGGTACTAGGGTGGTAATAATCAAGTTAATCAAATTTTTAATGTGTAAAACACTGGAAGTGAAATGAATTTTCATTTGTTTACATTTTTTGTTGTACAAGTATTACGGCAGGGAATGTCTTTAATTTCTCATGGCTTACCTTCTTCATGTTACATATCATGTAATTCCCGTATTAAGGATCATTTCTTGTAACCAAATATTCATATTTAAACGTCTAATATGCCTGATATACATAGGAAAATACTTCAACTGCAATTGTTTATTTACGTAGACTTTGTCGTCTGCCATTTTGTGGGGACAGAAACATGGTCCCCTGGACAATTGATCTAATATCGTATTTTTAATACCAGAGATAAGATATTTTATAAGTTTACCCTGCCGTACACAAATATATTGTAAATATTTAGATGGTTGAAATGAACTATGTTATATGTTATTTACTAATTATGTACTAACGCAGATCGTCTGCTAAATCAATGCGCGCGCAGTGGTGTCCGATTGTTTATTTCAAGCTTCTGTATCGATATTTTAGATGCTATAGCTTTGTTTTGATATTTTATGTATAAGGACAATGTTCGGACAACTTAAGATGATATGTATATTATGTTTTTCATTATCTGAAATTTTTATAGTTCCGGCTTCCCGGAAAGGACAAGTTTCCATTGGATTAGTATGTCACGTGAAAATTACAATTTAGTATATAAACGCGCGAGCACTCAGCAATGGCAGATAGCCCAAAGTTTAGCTGGCGGCAAGTTCAAACCTTGGAAAACAAATAAAGCAAAAATAACCTTTAGGTGAGAATAAGGGATAACATAATGAAGTTTAATAATATTTAATTAGCCGTCTTTTGTACAGTAAGCTATCTCCTACCACGTCGGACACCACAAATATGTATTTAAAGATTTATGATTCAGTACACTGGAACGCAACTGTTTATTTATATAGTTTTAGGATGTTATAATGTTACATACTTTTAACAGTGAACAAATAAAAACTGTTAACATTGGAAAGATATCTTTACTTTATTGAACTTAGACACATACAAAAAGCACATGAATTTACACTGATGAAAACAATAGATGTTGGAGGATGCTCGTTCAAACATAAAAACTATGGAAAGCCGTTCGGAACAAAATTAGCTCAGTAACACTCGAATACAAGGGATTGCTCAATACATACATATTAAACATTCCGAACACCATACCTGACAAGTAATCTAGGAAGTTTAATACAAATATAGAGTTGCTACATGAGTCACATACTGTATGTAAGTGTTATTAAACTAAACTACCGAGTATAGGACAGGATGCTCTCGGGTGGCTTACAGTATTTTAGTTTCTTGTGTACAATTTGGAGTTTCGTATAGCTTTCATTATCACTGAAATAGTATATATTTGTTAAGGGGTCACCTGAAGGACTCCTCCAGGTGCGGGAAATTCTCGCTACATTAAAACCTGTTGGTGACCTTCTGCTGTTGTCTTTTCTATGGTCGGGTTGTTGTCTCTTTGACACATTCCCCATTTCCATTTTCAATTTTATCAAAACATGTTCGTTTTATTGGATAAACAAAACGTTATGAAAATATTACACCACACGCTGCAAAATAAATTAAAATGAAGTTTTAGAACTTTGTGTAGCTGGAAGCACTTTTATGGTTAAATGTAACTACGGAATGATGAGTTCAAAGTGTGTAACCTATTGTAGATAATGATAAAATGATTTAAAAAAGGGATACAGTTACAATTTAATTATGTCGAGAAAGTCAAGTACCGCATCGCTTGTTATGTTACACCCCACTTAACTCTCTTTAGGTATACAGTACTCCCTCAAGGATTGCCGACTTGATTATACTGACATGGTTCCACGAGGAAAGATTTTTAGAGTTGATAAAGGGAAGTTCATCACTACATCTTGGTCTCCTGATGGCGGGTTTGTATTTACGTTGTTACAGTTAGAAAAAGAAGGATAACTCTAGTTTGTCATGACTGTGATAAATAATAAATAAGTCATGGCTTTCTTCAGTTCCTTATGCTCTCTAATATATATAACATGTATAAACTGTATTATATAAGTTCGATCAGAGGTTTTAAATATGATCAAATAATGTAACCCTTGTTTAAACTTGGAAAAAAAATTGGTAATGTTTTACTTTGTTACCGATAGTTCTTTCTGTGCATATTTTTTTTCGATTACCAAAAAAAGAAGCTACTTCTCTTGTAACAACCTTCATTTGGTTTTAAAAGAACTTCACTTCTAAATACTAGTCTGGTGTACATCACCCCATGATGACGTTTTGAAATACATATTTAAGAACTAATATTTTTGCTAAAGTATGAAGATTACAAAAAGGCAAACCGCTGGAACACATGAATAATGAACACAAATGCATACTCCACACAACATAAAACCAAAACAGAAACAATCCTTCAATCCTATCAATCGTATCTTATCAATAACAAAAACGGTGACAAGTCCAATTTTAGAAACAATCTCTTTGGCGCTGTGATGGTGTGTTAAAAGTAAAAAAAAAAAGGATAAAGCCAATGAAAGTACGTCGGAGTGCTTCCAATAAAAAAACAATAAATGAGAAAGGCACTGAAAGTAAAGTTATTCTGGATCAAATTCACTAAATGGTCATAAATTTACGCACAAATGTATTTCAGGGGCAGATAACCGTCGTATTACTTTTCACAGTGTAATACATTTTTTTCTATTAGATCATGTTTTCTTTTTTCAGGGTAACTTGGTTCAACTATCAGTGTGCATACAATACTAGTCCTCCATTCACATATAAGGACTATTTCACACATGGTGGTAACTGGTAAATTGTGTGTCAATCTCAAAACTGATGACTAGTTTATAAAAGTTTCATATAAAAATGAACCCTGACTTTGTAATAACTTAAATACAATAGAACAATGTTAAGGAAAACGGTCCGATTCTTTAGTTACAGCTTTTCTATATTATGCATTGCAGGTACTGAATGAAAGTAATATTGACAGACCTTTTTGAGATAAAAAGAATGCCAATGTTTTCTACGCAAAATTCAATATGTTAAGATTAGTTTAAAAGAATATCTGTCAAAAAAATTGATTTTATATTCATTGATTTTGATCATGATGAATAACGAAAATGTATATTATAATTGTTTGAACTAAAAATATATATATTCATTTCGCCGCTGAAAGCAATATAAACATGATTAAAGCAGAAGCAAGACAATTGTATACTGAAACAAAACTTGAACATTGCGAAAAGATACACTTAAAAAATTAAACAAACCTTTATATAGACTTTTCCGGAAGGGAAACATTTGTCTGGTCTTCAATATTATAATTTCAAAACATATTCATGGGAAATGTAATCTATCATTTAAAAAAAAAAACGTGCGCCTCTTCAATTTTATTGTCGAAAGCGTTGATTCCATGAGGGAAATCTATAGTTCAAACTAGAAAACAAATCAGAAATATTTTAAGTATTAATTTAGTTGCTTACATAATTGAAGACAAATGCTTTATGATGACTATTAGCCATTTTATTGATTATCATTTTTAAGATGTCGATAGTAAATTTATACAAAATTGTTCTAAATATGACTTTACTGAATATAGTTATCAAAGGTACCAAGATTATTATTTAGTACACCAGACGCGCGTTTCGTCTACATAAGACTCACCAGTGACAGCCATATCAAAATATTTATAAAGCCAAACAAGTACAAAGTTGAAGAGCATCGAGGATCCAAAGTTAAAAAAAAATGTGCCAAATACGGCTAAGGTTATCTATGCCTGGGATAAGAAAACTTTTAGTTTTTCGAAGAATTCAAAGTTTTGTAAACAGGAAATTTATAAAAATGACCACATTATTGATATTCATGTCAACACCGAAGTGTTGACTACTGGGCTGGTGATACCCTCGGGGACGAAACGTCCTCCAGCAGTGGCATTGACCCAGTGGTGTAAATAGTTATCAAAGGTACCAGGATTATAATTTAGTACGCCAGACGCGCGTTTCGTCTCCATAAGACTCATCAGTGACGCTCATATCAAAATATTAATAAGCCAAACAAGTACAAAGTTGAAGAGCATTGAAGATCCAAAGTTAAAAAAAGTTCTGAAAAAACAAATTCTTTACGTTCGCAAAGGGATATATAAATACCCTGCCACGTCCGGGTTGTTTTTAGTGAAATGTTTTTTTTATTTGTATAGATCAGCTGAGTAAATCCCTTAGAACCAATATTGGTTGTTTTTGTTCTTATGTTGTACTGTTACACCACTGTTCGACTTCTAGATCTCTTTATTTTACTTCGAAGTTTAGAATCCACACGAAGTCTACATTAGGCGTACATGGAATAAGATTTCAGAGAAAATATCTAGGACCATAACAGTAACTTCATCCGATCACAGTTATATATTTAGCTCGACGGTGAATTATACAAAACAAAAAAAGAGTAATGAAATACTGAACTCACAGTTTATGACTAAACTCAGTAAAGACCCGTCGAAATTGCATTTAATTGATAAATTCAACACTTACCGTCATCTTGATTTCGTTAAATAATCAAGAATTTTCTCAAAATACTGCTGAAATTTACCCTAAGGAATTTACCTTAAATAAATCAAATTTATTCGGTAATAACTGTCCTTTCCTGGATTTAGATATTTCGGTTTTCAACGGGAAACTCCACACTAAAACTTACGACAAAAGAGACGATTTTTCGTTCCCTAGTGTTAATTTTCCATTTTTAGATGGTGATGTTCCATTGGCACCATCTTACTGTGATTATATTTCATAACTTGTTCGCTATGCCCGTGTCTGTTGTGACGTTTTAGATTTTAACGAATGCAACCTATGTATTACTGGTAAATTATTTAACCATGGATATCGTTACCATAAATTGCTTAAAACCTTAACTAAATTTTTCCTTAGATATAAAGATTAGGTTTTGAAGTTTGGTTGTACCTGTAGAAAACTTACTTCAAACGGGATAGCACATCCTCATTTTTACGGAAATGTTGTTAACTGTGCCCGGAAATTTAGAAATGATCTATGTAAACTTGTCGCTCCTTTGAATAGACTTATTCTAAAAGGTTACATATTCATTACTGTAATAAAATCATTGAATATTGTTTTTATTAGTATAAATATTGATCTTGTTATCAGTAAATTAAAAGCCAACTAAATATTACTAGTATGTTATATACATAAACATATACATGGATCTACAATCTGTCGATACCTGTAACTTGGCATTGCACAAAGTCATGTTTTTCTTTGGCTGTTTATGACGTCTTTACACTAAATCCATCGGATGTTGGATGTGTACGGATTGATATTTTAGTCTTAGATGCATGATTTTTTTATTAGTTGTTAGTGGCTTTGAACTACCTGTCAGATAACTGCGAGTACTCTCGGGTCTGTTCGTTGTTTCTTTTTGTGTCGGGATGTATAAGTACCTGGCCACGTCCACTTGTATTGTTTGTCCATCTGATGAGTTAAGCCTTTTTCAACGGATTTTTATAGTTCGTTCTTATGTTGTACTGTTATACCACTGTCCCAGGTTAAGGGGAGGGTTGGGATCCCGCTAACATGTTTAATCCCGCCACATTATTTATGTATGTGCCTGTCCCAAGTCAGGAGCCTGTAATTCAGTAGTTGTCGTTTGTTTATGTGTTACATATTTGTTTTTCGTTCATCTTTTTTTTTACATAAATAAGGCCGTTAGTTTTCTCGTTTGAATTGTTTTACATTGTCTTATAGGGGCCTTTTATAGCTGACTATGCGGTATGGGCTTTGCTCATTGTTGAAGGCCGTACGGTGACCTATAGTCTGTGTCATTTGGTCTTTTGTGGATAGTTGTCTCATTGGCAATCATACCACATCTTCCTTTTTATATGTAAGGCAAATTAAAAAAGAGATATCCATTAAAACTGACAAAATCGAACTCTATCAATCAATCGAACAAGTGAAAAACACCAAAAGTTGAATGACATTGTCTATGACGGCCAGTTAATATTCTATTATGTCATTAAAAGTAGATTTAAATAAATGTGTATTCTATTCAGTTATGCTAAAACTTTTAAATAGTCTAGGTATCTTGCTATTAAATGCAATTTAAATGATGAATCATGAACATGTTTAAAGAGCACGTATTTGCATAGTAGTCCTGCTGATTCGTGCATATTTTCTAAAGAATTGTGGGTTTGATGATAAAAGCATGTAATTTTGCACAAGGGTAAACAAGTATATTGTGGTCAATTCAGGCTATGGACCCACTCTGAAAAATTCAAAATGGCGGAATTTTTCAAGATGGCGGACAAGTGCTATAAATTTCACTAATTTGTAAAAAAAAAAGCAAAAGAATTTGAATCTAAATCTTTTTAATGTAAATACAACAGAAAGAATCATTTCTGATAAGTTCTATCAAAATTTTGAACTTTTCAATAATTTTCACAATGACGGACATTTTAAAAATGGCCGCCAAAACAAGTGAAATGGACAAAACAAAAACTTTGCTTAAAATTTCAACTTTTATTTTCTATCAAATTTTACTTCAAACACATTTCTACTCAAAAGTGTTTACACTTCTTTAGTTGTCAAATTATATCACTTATTGATTGGTCATCTTGTCTCTGTTACATTCCCCACCACATTTACAAAGTAATGATACATAACAGTGTGGCCTTCACACATTTACAACATCCACGTAATCCATAATAAATTGTACAGCCCCACTCTATCAGCTAATTACAACAGACTGAAGCTTGTTGCAAGTATGTCCAATAGGGCACCAACATCTGCATTTTGCCTTTCTGTCATCCCAATTCACTCGGTGAACCTGCTTGGTTATATACATTTCCCCAAGCAAAAGCTTGACCTCTAAACAGCTCGTTTTGTGTGTTCTAGTAAAGCGGATAGTGATGAAGAAATGCTATCTATTGCCTTTTCTTTCCTAGTGAATAGATCATTTCGTGCATCTTTCACCTTCGTACCTAATTCACTTGATTATCATACATCAGTATAACATATTGCTCTATCTATAGCATAGAATTTAAAATAACATTAGGTGATGCTGTTCTATATTATGTTGCAAACACAGGTGTAATCTCCCCCAAAAATAGCCATGTATCCCATGCAAGTTTCTTTCCCTTGGAGGCAAATGATGATACTTGATCACAACCTGTAAAGGAGTGAAAGACTAAAAGTCCCGTGACCTTAAAGGTGGAAGACTTTTGGTAATGTCATAAACAGCTAAACATCTGAAACTTCAAAAGCAATCCAAAACTGATTCACCTCAATATCATGGAAAATAGAAATTGCAATAACAAGGACAGCCGTATCAACAGTCCGCAATATGACTCGTTGTAATGCTTCTTCTACAGCATCTTACACATGCAAAATCTTCCGTGTATCTGCTCCATCGTGTTTGCAAGGTGAAAATTCACTTATATGATTTGGTATAGTTGCATATTACATCAGTTCCTTTCGTAGTTATCATCTGATTCTGTTCATCATACCCTCTTGCTGAAGTAACCAATTGGTCAGCTAAGTATGTGAACAGCTTCATTTTATTGACATTGACCCTTAGAACTGCCTCCCAGTTTCCTGGTACTCTTGCATCTGGAAGGACACACCTTTACCTCAGGCTCTTTTATATCTTGTTGAAGCTTTCAAAAGAGGGACGAAAGATACCAGAGGGACAGTCAAGCTTGTAGATGGAATATAAACTGACAACGCCATGGCTAAAAATGAAGAGACAAACAGACAAATAATAGTACAGAAGACAAAACAATACGAGAAGTATTCATCCCCAATTACCTCAAGTCGACTTACAAAACATAACTGATCATGTATGTAAGGCAGTAAAATGTCATTGAAATAGTCTTCAAATGTATTACTTCCACGATGTTGCTGAAAAAGTTAAATGGCAGTGTCATGCAATGATTTATCAGCGGTTGTCGAACTCGGGTTATGGTCAATATTATCCATGGCTGCAGTTGTAAACACATTACTCCGAAGTGTTGGGGTAACCACCACATTTTCATTATCGAATGCCTCACAGATGGAGTTGCCAAGTGCTGTAGATAAAGCCTAATTCTGTCATAGGATAATGATAAACTTAAACAGTACATTTTATCAATAAAACCATGTTTCCTAGTTTCAGTATGCAGCAGAAGGCGTAAATATATTGATATAGGTGGTTCTCGTTCGGTTGAATGGAATACTTTCGATGCATTTTTCCGTCTGCGAATAGAGGAATTAAACTGGAGAAGCTGTGACATAGTCAGTGTCGTTTGTGCTTCACACTATCTGTGCAGCTTTAGACTACTAATATTAAAAGAATATTATTGCCTCATCATCGTAGTTTCTTTTAGATGCCTGTTTAATTGCAGCACCAACATCATAGCAGAATATGGGAAGCACGTCTCTTCCTTGTTTAGGGCCTGCAAGTCTGGGATAGCTGCAAGAACTCGTTTTGTTTAGATCTGTCAAATGCACTCTTCTAGATAGGAATACTTCCTTTGTTAAGTCTGCTTATTTGAAAACAGAAATGACATCAGAGTATATGCATGATTCTTCTATATTCACAACCAGCTCCGCAAGTACATTACCGTGGATACGGTTGTCTGAACTGTTATCACTAATTTCCTTTAGTGGTCTAGCTCTATTATATAAATTGGTCAGGAACTTGACATTATAAATTGCTTCTTGGGGAAATCATGTCTCTTGTGCTTAGTTTTGCCAACATTACTGTATCTTAATTTTGCAAGTCGAGTGCAAATTTTCGTACATGTTTGCCTATTTCAAAACGTAGCTGCTTTGTGTAGATCTCATGATGAATCATTACAGAAAAAAAACAATCTTTAGTCATTGTCATTGTTGCCGTGTTGTCGTGATGTTTAATTATACTTCCAACCTGGTCACCACTCTCTCCTTTTCTCTTCTGTTTTTGATGCCTTTCAATCTTTAATTCTGTTTTGAAAATTTATTTCTACGTATATTGTGCCACTTTGCATTGTGCAGCTGCAAGTTTACAGCCAAACAATTTTAATTTCGTCAGTTAAATATTCTTATCTAATTAAAATCGGGAACCATTCAATTAGCTGACAATGTTCTAAAATCGTTTCGAGTGTTTTGTATACTGTTCCTTCTTTTATGTCAGATTTTTTGCTATTGGCAGTACGCTGTAAATTTTCTTTAGTCTGTTTTAGCACAAAATACATTATTTACAATCAAAGTCAGCAGATAAAGAAGATGTTTATAATAAATCAGGGTCTTCAATTTTACACTGTTTTGACATTGCTAACACTACTTATAGATAATCATTGATAATTACAACGAGAATGGTTTTCTCGCTTGAGCCCGTACGGCGAAAGTGAGAAAAGCAATCGAGTTGAGATGACCAATGATAATCTGTTTATCGCTATCTGACCTATGACGACGTTGTTAATTTCATGACAACAGGCATGTTAGTCCTTAGTTTCTAGTCAGCAAGATCAAAGGAAAATTTAATAAAATAGCGATAAAAGTTTATATCTCAAAATATACAACTACAAGACTACCAATACCTCAAATGACAAAATACATCTTATTTGTTCATGATTACAATTATGTTTCCTACTTTTAAACTATTTTGCACCCAAAGGAAACATATAGTAACATAGGATTAGTCAAATGTGTTAATTTTGATATTTGATGGCAGCCATCTTGAAAAAAGCCGCCATTTTGAAATTTCATGGTGGGTCCATAGCTAATATTGTTTAGAATACCCATACCTACTACCATGCCAAATTTGATGCTTTTATTATCAAACCCACAATTATTTCACCAATCAGTCGGACTATAGCGGATGATGCATATTTTAAATAAGATTGAAACTCTTACCCTGTCGCGGCTCTCGCTCCCCTTCTCGCTTCGTTTAAAGATCACTTGTTTCTTTCATCTATACTATTAAACGAGAAGACCTCTTTTTGTGTGATGCTTCTCTTTCTTCCGCACTAACCTAAGTATCATGCCTTTATGTCCTAAAGGTACCATGTATAGTTGCATTTGTTATCCATTCTGATGATAATTCAGTTGGGATTATTTTGGGAGAAAAAAGAAAAAAAAAAAAAAGGAGTCCGGATATTGTTTCAGACATCAGACCGACTTTGAAGCCATAGACAATACTTCCGATTTCAAACTTTTAAATATAATTTTCATTATAATTATTACTCGGGGACAGGGCAAATATTTCCGCATTAATCTGTTTTTATACTATATTTGTACTCCTATAATATATAGAAACTCTCTATGAAATATATCAACGATCGTCGTGGAAAAGAAACTATGGAATTGATAGTTAATAGCAAATACACTTTATTTATGATATACATGTACTTATGTTCATAGTATACAGAAACGCCAAAATCCTGGTATTTAACAGAAAAAAATAACGGACTTTGGAAAAGAAGGAGAGGGCTTAAAATAATTAGCCTGTCTCAAAAATTATGACTTTTGATACCTTTTCTGAAATTCTCCAGACATGAAATATTTTACAAAAAATCATCCTACAACAGCTCACATACATTCGACCTAATAAATCAAACGAATGGAAAACAACTGTCAAAATCATTACTTAGAATAGACATTTCTTTATGCTAGCTAGCTACATGTAAAACTTTCACTTGTATGAACATATTTTATGATAATTAATAAAGGACGGGCGAAATATATTACTGAATTGCTAACCGAATCCCTTGAATGTGTTTATACGTCTTTTAGATATTAAATAGGGGCAAAGGCGTGCACAATTAATAAACGTTCTCCCGATTTAAGGGTCTCGTCAATAATTGACGTTTCTATATTTCTGTCGATTAAGAATTTGATATTATCAAAGTAACTTATCTGGTTGTCTGCTTTGAATATATTCGCAACCCACCATTACTCGGCACGATTACAAAAGCTTATCATATACAATTGCCATTAGACGTGACTCTGTACTTATATGTATCCCGTCATACTTTGAACGATACAATAATCTTATTAATATTATTTTTACTGGTTTATTTTATATTCATTTGACGTGACTCTATACTTATCTATCCCGTCATACTTTGAACGACAAAATTGTTTTATATCTTCCTGTGTGACGTCAAAGGCGCGACACTTTGAATGTTGACTGCTCTACCCCTATTTTGACAGTTTTACCTATTGTGTTTGTTTGTTTTGGTCACGAATCGCTGTCAATATAATGTCATACAAGTGAGAGTTTTAGCTGGCTATAAAACCAGGTTCAATCCATCATTTTCTACATGAGAAAATGCCTGTACCGAGTCAGGAACATGACAGCTGTTAACAATTCGTTTAATGTGTTTGAGCTTTTGATTGTGCCATTTGATCAGAGACTTTCCTTTTTGAATTATCTTATGATTTTACTTTTTTGGTAGTTATGTTATCGTAGGGCAACTTTTAATTTGTCTTTTTGTGTTAACCCCATTTTTTTTCTTGGTATACTATGAGTTCTTAGTAACTTGTAAATTAAGTAAAGCAATAAGTTTGATTTAAAAAAAGATACAAAGTATTTAACTTCAAGTCATTTTCAATCAATTGAATAGTGAGCGCACTCGGTGTCCGAATAGGCACTATCTACAGTTTATTTTATCCACGGCTCCCTACGTATCCCACTCTGTTCGGGTTTCTAATACAGACTCGGTCGACTACACACTGGCAACGGCCTGGGACTTTTATTTCACAAATCCCTGCACAACCTCCACACGTTGGTCTTAAAACTCTTCTAAGAGCCTTCCACACATTACCTTCAGCTAAGGGCGGGTGAGACGACAAGAGTTGCTGCAACAGAAGAGAATATTATTTAAGGTGTAATACCACCAAATTATGGTACTTCACATCTGGTTGTATACGAAATTGGGTCCAAAAAAAATCCCTTGAATTAGACAGTTGGAGGTACCTTATCCTACATTTAATTGCAATAAAACATTTCTGTTTTATAAACATATGTCTTGGGTATTTCAAAGCACCATTATTTTTTTTATTTGGGGTTGCTTTAGAATATTATTGACGTTACATGGTTACTAGCTATTTGAATTTTTTTCTATAATAATGAACAGGATAAAACTTTACTCAGGCCAAGTATTTTTAGCTCACCTGGCCCGAAGGGCCAAGTGAGCTTTTCTCATCACTTGGCGTCCGTCGTCTGTCGTCCGTCGTCGTCGTCGTCGTTAACATTTTACATTTTGAACTTCTTCTAGAGAACCACTGAATGGAATGAAACCAAACATGACACGAATGTTCCTTAAGAGGTGCTGACCAAGTGTTGTTACTTTGTAGTCGATCCATCATCCAAGATGGCCGCCAGCGGGGACTTAGTTTAACAGGATCCTATGGGAAATGCATACAAATGACTTCTTTTAGAGAACCACTGAATGGGATGAAACCAAACATGACATGAATGTTCCTTATGAGGATTTGACCAAGTGTTGTTACTTTGTAGCTGATCCATCATCCAAGATGGCCGCCAGAGGGGGACTTAGTTTAACATAGGACCCTATGGGAAATGCATACAAATGACTTCTTTTAGAGAACCACTGAATGGAATACAGCCAAACATAGCATGAATGTTCCTTATGAGGATTTGACCAAGTGTTGTTACTTTGTAGCCGATCCATCATCCAAGATGGCCGCCAGCGGGGGACTTAGTTTAACATAAGACCCTATGGGAAATGAATACATATGACTTCTTTTAGAAAACCACTGAATGGAATACAGCCAAACATAGCATGAATGTTCATTATGAAGTGCTGACCAAGTGTTGTTACTTTGTAGCCGATTCATCATCAAAGATGGCCGCCAGCGGGGGACTTAGTTTAACATAGTACCCTATGGGAAATGCATACAAAAGTCTTCTTCTAGAGAACCACTGAATTGAATGAAACCAATCATAGCATGAATGTTCCTTTCCTTTATGAGTTGCTGGCCAAGTGTTGTTACTTTGTAGCCAAATTTGATATTTTTTTATATGATTTCAAAAACCCAAATAGAGTCAGGTGAGCGATACAGGCTCTTGAGAGCCTCTAGTTTAATTTGAAACAATGATAATTTCTGCACAATTTTATGAAAAGTGCAAATTTAACAAAGACTAATATGGGAAATCAATGGTGGTATTGCCAAATTATCTCCCTTACTGGCTAACATAACTTCCTGTTAACATTTGTGGCTTATATAGCATTAAATGCAATTCCTTATCCAAGCCATCCTCTGTTTACATTAAATTTAAAACATTATTTAATTCATATATATTGATGATTGGTTGACAAATATCGATATTTTCTATATATTTACACAAATTTTCGTTTCGTTTTATTCTCTATATCCATTTGGAAAAGATCGATGGATGGACAAGTAATCGTAAAATACGGGCTTGTAACTAGTCCCATGATATCAGGGATTCTTCCTGAAAGCAATACAGGTTCAACAGTTCGGTTGTAAACGTAAATAAATAATGAAATAATCGTAGATGGTCCAATGAATAGACGAGACAACGTTGTCAGAGAAGGGGTACGACTTCCCTTAATATATAATTTAGAAATGCATTTTTTAGCACAAGAGACATAGCACTGTTCATTCCTTTCATGAAGTTTCTTCATCTTTTTAAAGCGAAAAACTCGAGGAAGGAAAGGTTTATTTGGCAGTAAAAGTTTTGCAAATGGCGCCATTTTGTTGATTTATTGAACTGGCCCCACCGATAATTGACTACGTTGGGTGAATTAACGATCTCTCAGATAATTCAACCAGTCGATCACGTGATCCGAATGTGTACAAAATAATACCGGAAGTTTGAAAATTCAAAAACAATAGCGCTGAGTTTTGATTGGATAGCGCAGCGGTCTGCCCAATACCACCGCGGTAAATTACGATAGCGCTGAACAGCGCTGTGCTAAAACGGCCTGGGGAGAACATTATAATAATTATAATACATGTTCTTTTGATACCGATCCCCGCCCCCTAAATGTCTGATAGAGATCCTTGATCAGGGAAACGAAGAGGATTTTGATAAACTCCTATAAGTGTTTTTTTTTATAGTTTCAACAATCGCCTTCCACTTATAAGTGAGAGTTTCACTTTGAGATTAATAATTTCTTTTTACACTATATAATAATATACTATCAAATTAAAGTTACATTATTTTATTTTCCTCCTAAACTTTGCTACAGAACACTAAAACCCGTTTCAGCAGCACATTGCATGTACAGCGTTAATATTATCGGGAGTTGGGAATTAGAGTTGTGACACGGTGTGTCAAATATTTTTAAGTGATTCGTGTGCTCTTTTTTATTTACTATTCAATTTTAAAAACAGACCAAAAAAGACGAATTGGATCTTCCCATAAGCAATACAATAATACTTATATATTTCCAAAACTGAACTGATAATTATTTCGTTAATATAGATTTCAACTGCAATTGGCAAAATTATGTACAACTTGCAAATGATTCTATATGTTATTTTAATCATAGATCTACTTACAATTTCAATATATTGTGTAACACAGCTCTTAACTAGGATCGTGATTAAATATTGGGCATAGCACTGGTTTCTGACACAGAATAAAATAGAATGTTGTCTAAGAATTTTAAAATTTTAGATTGGAAATTCACAAATTATGGTCCTATTCAATGTCTAAATACATGGTTTGACTCAGCATATATATCAAAGAACAAAAACGAAAACAAACAATTAAAGTTTAACTGCGGCCATATAGGACCTCAATGTGGACCAATTTGAAAATGGACCAAATGCACGCTAAAATTTACCATATTTAACGACACTGTACATCTAATTTTTGATTGAGATCAATCACAGTTTAATTTTGAACCCGAATAGAACTACATGTATCGTAGAATTTGGGCCAAAAATTAACAAAATATGAACACATATTTAGATTTAGCATATAAAGAAACAACCTTGAAATCAATTTCTGTTTCTATACATGTCTTGTCGTGCAATTTTAACAACCAGTATCTAAAACAGACTACCATCAAGTACAGATATTACCAACTGAAAAGGGAGCACTTCAAAAGGGAAAAAATATTAAAAAGGTTACCTTTAATTTATGATCTAAAGTCTTTATTTTAAATTTTGGAAAAATTAACAGTATAAAGAGAAAAGAGTCAACAATTGTTTTATTTTTATTTTTTATTGGTCTTAATCTTTGTTGTTATTATTTAAACTTTTAATTGTAAAAGAAATCTGGAATTAATGCGCCCAAGAACAACACATACATTTGAATAAAGTGCAAATAACAAGGTGTATACTTACTATAGATATGAAGGTCAATACGAAGAAAGTCAACTTGAGATGTAAAATGTTCATAGTGTATTTCTAAAATAAGAAAAAATGTATCAAGATATCTGTATTGCAATGATGCTCCCCTCCTTTAATTTGATTTTTAGGAAATGAAAGATGACAATTTTACAATACTTAATGAAATTTATCTGGCGAAGGAAATAAATTTCACAACGTTTGAAAAGGAGTATGTTGATCTTATCGTAAAATTCCTTTATTTGTTGTGTATTGGTTGATTTCGTTGGATGATATATATATAATTTGTATGAAAAGCATTTTTGAAGTTTACGCAAAAACAAAAACCCAACTAATCCACACAAAACCAGTTAAATGGTTAAATAACAAAACGATATTGTCAATCGTATCACATTTCCTTGTTTTAATATATAAGAAGTTAACCGGTACAATCTTCGTGGTACCGATTGTGGTATCGTGAAAATCGTACATTATTTATATTGTAGTATTACATGTACATTGTACGTTATTGATTATGCAATACACAGCTTTCATAAAAAGACACGTATCGGTTGCTATTATTGGCATTTGTTTTCTGTATAGACAAATGGAAGTAGAATCTTAGTTAATACTAAGTATTGAAGACAGTAAACAAATAATGCATTGAAAAGTAATTCTAAATCGAAAATCCCAAGTTGTTCTAATGTACAATAAAAATCTTACCTCAGAAATGTTTGTATCCAAATAAAATAATAAAGTAATTTCAACAGCTCTAGTAACATTTATAAGAGATGAACTGAAGTGGCCACTTAAAATTATGTAACAGTACTTGTTGCCACCGATTGGGGTTCTCTGATATCTGACCAATTAGAAGTTTACTCTTTCTTCCGTCTCTTTACTGAACTAATTCTGATAATTTGCCAAAATGTAGTTTATATCATGCTTTTAAGAATAAATTATAAAAAGAATAGGTCACGGGGCTTATTTTCACACTACAGGTTTGCAAAATTGACAGATTTTGTATAGATTATGCATAGAACATCCAATTTTCTGTCATAAAACGGAAACTACTCAATGGAATTTTGAGATAAAATTCGCGAAGATAGCTCTAATATTATGCTTTCAGACAGGAAAAAGAAAAAATGGGGCCACGGACTTATTTTTTTGCTACATAATAAAATAGTTAAATTCCTTACACATTCTATTGTAAAATTTATTATATGAATTATTTGCCCTTACATATATTGTATGAGTTGCTTCTCCTAATTTGGCAAAGTTGGAAAACAAAGAATTAAATAAAAGTACTCTGTTTTTTGTAAAATATTATAAATATGGTAAAACATGTCATTTTCTATATTGAAACGAAAATTATTACACATGAATTGCTCCTATTCTCAAAATTTTCACATTTTATTAAAGATTTCGACTGATAGTTTACTGGTATTTCAAAATCAAAAATGGAGAAAGACACCATATCTACCTTAACTCATCAGATGCATACAAATAGTAAGAAATAACAAAAACACAGAGTGGACGTGGCCATGTAATTGTGTATCCCAACAACAAAAAGACCAATTTATAATTTTAAAAGTAATGACCCTTTATTTAATGACCTCTTCCGGAGTCATCGGTTGTTTTTCTGGGAACCAATTTACTTTTAAAAATATAATCAGAATATTTTTTTCAATAACATAATACAGAGACACTACATTTTCAATTACTTTAATTTCATGTGTTTCTAACTTTTAAAAAGAATCATATTTTGTTTTCACACTCCGTTCTAAAAAGAGTTATTGTTTTAAGAAAAAGAAAAAAACGCCACCCCCTGTTGGCTATGTTTTGCCTGAGCTACGTTCAGAAAAAAAGACTGTGTTTTAGTGTTAGCCCAACAAACTAAATCAAAGAATAGGTCAATCATAAAAACAAAGAAAAATCATCGCATCTTGTCTAACGTGATATTATATTCAATTTAAATTGAAAGCAACGCGTTGCTACGCGTTGGTACGAGACTTCATAACATAATAAGGAAATACTTAATATTGAACACTTCGCAAAGTAGGTACCTCTGGTATCGTTAATGAAGAGTTAAAAAAAGTCAACTAACACGAATCACGAATGTCATTCAACCCTTAAGATAGCTTCATCCCTATATTATCACGAATGCAAGCACTTGATTTTATATTGCTTAATTCTTCTTTTTAACTTGATATGCATGGGAGTAAAAAGAGGGAGGGGGTTGGCGGATGGAATGTTGAATTTTCATCTGTTTTTCTGTATGCTTAAATTTTCTTTTCTCGTCTTCGTGAAAAATAAAAAGGTTCGTACCCTAATATGATCTATCAGAATTAGTTATGTCTTGTACCTTTTCACGGAACTCATGAATCGTGCAGTGTCTGACTGCTTTAACAAGAAAATTAGAGATATTCGCTAGGATCTTTGGAGATTTGTATCAACTGGTGAAAACATATGAAAGAAAAATATTTTAAAAGTACGACTATGTTCTAAGTTACATATATTGTTGACAATTTATAAAGTTATAAACGTTAAATGATGACTTACTTTGTCCAGTGTTAAAGATTAAGTACCTTTTATCATAATACAAGGAAGTCATACTAATGCGTTTGTATCCAATCATTCGAGGATGACTATTTGGGTCGTTGGCCGATTATATATACATAAACAAATTCAGGCTGTTGTCTGACAAATGTTGTCTGAGGGGCATATGGGCCTTTATTCCAAAATGTTCTAGTGTAAACTTTTAGTGCCATACACAATCTTAACGTTAATATGTATTGTAATTGAACATGTCGGAAAACTGTTTTTGAAGTTTCTTTAAATAGTGTAATTCTATAAAAGCATGATATTTTAAACCAAACAGGGAATGGAAACGGGGAATGTGTTAAAAAGACACTTACTCACAATTCAAAGAGCTGAAAATAGTTCAAAGGCCATTGTTTAATTGGTATCGACAGATTATACAGCCAGCAACCCATCTATCCTTCATCTACATCAAATCAACTTTTAATTAAATGAAAATTACAATTACATAATGAGAAATAAGTTACGTATAAGTGCCAATAAGACAAGATACAACTCTCCATCCAAGTCACACTTTGTAAAAAGGAAACAATGGTAGATCAAAGGACGGCCTACAACATGAAGTCTTTGCTCACACACTTAGCCGTTTTTCATCGTGGATTTGCTTTACCAAAATTTGTGCAACCTTTAAATTAAAAAACAAACAGCTGCACGTTTACCCATTTGCTATATTATTAGACAGTCATGTACTCGCTGCGTTTCCTGTGCAAGATCGATTTTCTCTGCTTCTTAGGCTTGGCAATTTTGTTTTACATTTTCCTACACTGCTGACGCATGTTGTTGATATTATTACGCACTACTCTGTACACTTAATTTGACACTTGTATATAATATTATGTCTGTTTGTTTTGTTCACCCATTTGTGTCACTGTAATGGAATTGTATGCGACTGTCATGTAACAACTGTGAGTTTTTGTCTAGCTATATTTACAAATACTGAATAGTTGAAATAAAAACAAAATCTAATTCAACTATCTTCTTTCATTTCCACCCATACATACTGCAAAAAATAGTTAAAGGGAAATAAAACATATTTAAACTGACAAGACAAGGTTACGAGTACTGCTGACGGATAGATCTGATAGTAAACATGTTTTACTTGTTAAAAATAATTTGATAGTTAACGCACAAATTTTATCGTTTATCATTTAGTAATGACACAAAATATTATTAAGGGTCTGAATGGGTTTGAAAATTAAGAAAAGATATATAAACAGAAAAGAGAAAAATAGGTCAAACAAAGATGATGAAGTGGTTGAAATTAGTTTTTGGTGTAACCATGGTAACATTTCCATTGAATGTAGGGTAAATGAGGATGTCGTCAGTAGCTACATACTTCTCTGTGACACTAGCTAACTTAAAATTGAGAATAGAAATGGGGAATGTGTCAAAGATACAGTAACCCGACCAAAGAGCAGACAACAGGCCACCGATATGTCTTCAGTGCAGAAGGAAACTCCCGTACGCGGAGGCGTGCTTCAGCTGGCCCTTAAACAAAAATGTATCATATTAGATGAAGTCACAAGAAGCTTTGATTAATTGATTCGGTAATGATGAGGTCGTAGTAAAGATGTTAGAAAAATGAGGATTATTGTACAAACATTAAATTGTTCAGTGTTTGTTTACTTTTTCGTTAATATGTCTTTTTGATTGTGTTCAGCCATTTCAATTGAAAGTGCATCTTTCTAATGTTACACAACTGTTCAGGTTAGGATGAAGGTTGGCGCCTTTTATAACATTTTAACCCGCTGCACTTGTTTGCGAGTCCAAGACAAGAGCCTGTTTTTTAATGGACTGGTGCTTGTTGATATGGTTCATAAGTGTTTCTCGTTTATGTTTGTTTTATTCAGGTTTTCCTGTTTGAATTGTATTACACTAGTCCCTTTGGGGCCTTGTTTATCTTGCTGTTTTGCGTCAGCTACCGCTCCGTGTTGAAGGCCATACTTTGATTTGTTTTTCTTTTTGTAGCCATGGCGTTATCGGTTTATTTTCGATCTATAAGTTTGAGTGTCCCTCTGTTATCTTTGGCCCCTCTTTATTGACCTATAATTGTTTACTTTTTACATATTGTGACTTGGATGGCGAGTTGCTTCATTGACACGCATACCACATCTTTTTAATTCCATTATTTTTTTTTTTATTTGAATGGAAGAATATTCCCTGTATTATGATTTTGAATAAATATATACTCTTCCTAAATTTAAAACAGGTTTAAGAACTGATTTGCTATTGCATTTCTTTTAGAGACATACGCTAGTTTTATAGTGATTAATTAAATAACACGATGTTGATTGATGTACCCCTATTTGTGACATGTTTTACCTATTATGTCTGATTGTTTTGTTCACACATCAGTGTCAATATAGTGGAATTTGAAACCCTTTCCCCATTTTAAATTAATCTTTTTAATGTGGTCGTAAAACGTTTTTCTGTACTCCACGGTTCCAGAAAGGGTTGTTAATCTAGTAATATTTTCTATCTGACATCAATATGAATTGATGAAACACCCTAACCGGTAAGTCAGTTATACAGAAGTCATGTCTGATGATTAAGGGCCGATGTAACACCCTAACCGGTAAGTCATTTATACAGAAGCCATGTCTGATGATTAAGGGCCGATGTAACACCCTAACCGGTAAGTCAGTTATACAGAAGTCATGTCTGATGATTAAGGGCCGATGTAACACCCTAACTGGTAAGTCAGTTATACAGAAGTCATGTCTGATGATTAAGGGCCGATGTAACACCCTAACCGATAAGTCAGTTATACAGAAGTCATGTCTGATGATTAAGGGCCGATGTAACACCCTAACCGGTAAGTCAGTTATACAGTGAGAAGCCATGTCTGATGATTAAGGGCCGATGTAACACCCTAATCGGTAAGTCAGTTATACAGAAGTCATGTCTGATGACTAAGGGCCGATGTAACACCCTAATCGGTAAGTCAGTTATACAGAAGTCATGTCTGATGATTAAGGGCCGATGTAACACCCTAACCGGTAAGTCAGTTATACAGTGAGAAGCCATGTCTGATGATTAAGGGCCGATGTAACAATACTAGATTTTATAGTTTTTCTTTAAATACTATTAGAGCTTCACACTTTTTTTTTATTATTCACTCAACTATAGGGCTTCAATTATATGTATTTTTTCACAACATACATGTATCAAAACTTTCTAAGGCAGCTTTCAAATTGATATACAGTCTAAGATGTTTCTTTTTTAATTCGTTACAAATGACATAAAACAAACAAATATATTAAAGCAAAAAAACGCAAATTCAATTTGATGATATCCGCGAATGTTCGTGGAATTCCGTTGATATCGTACATGCACAACGCGTGTTTCTTATATAACCGTAAGATTAATGAAAAACAATGAGGAAGTGCAAATGACAGCTTAGCCATCAAACTTTATTTTTGGACAGTTAGACAATTAAATGAACTAGAAATTTACACATATTATGCATTATATAAAGTGTCTTACTATTTTTGTCTCCTGCATGTGAGTGTACACGTGCTTTTTATTATATCATTTAGGATTCCGCGAAAGAAGAATTTTAATCGACAAATATTTGTGTCACTGATGAATGTGACTCCACAAAGCAATGAACGATATCCCCTGTCGAAAAAGAACTCTGATTGATTTAGTGCTTAGCGCCTAACCGGAAACTTCTTTTTAATTAATACTTAGAATTTCAATGCTGAAGTTGAAGGTTTATGTTTATATCATGTTTTGCCGTTTTCTTTTGAATAATAATCACACGATAACCTTTCGAACTCACAATTAATAAATACTACTATATAAGCAGAGCTGATCAGATATTGTTTCCAAACGGCGGAGAGTTACTTGATTTACTTTATATAGTAAGTATATCGTATTATTTCTTATCTATCTAACTTACTTAGTATATAGACTATTTACTTATCGGTTTCGATATCGTATATATAAAGATTAACAATACTGCAGAAAGAGTTTCAGTCGAAAAAATGGTGATTTGAATGCAATAATAATGCAACATGTTTTTTTTTCATTGATTGACTCAAATTTACCGTTCAATCCACAGATGACATGTCGTAATGAAGAAATTTACGCCCAGTTTTTAAATTGCAGAAATTCACAAGTAGTTGAGTAATGCAATATAATCGAAAATAAAACATAATAACCTTGGTAGGTTGTCTTTTCGTACTTTGACAGTTTTATACCAAAAATGACTATTTCATACCCCAAATTTTTAAATTACCATTCAATGATCAAAACAATTTCTTACCATATGAACTTTTGCATATACCATTTCGATTAAAACTATTTGTATACTAAACATATTTGCATTATCATATGTATATGTATTGATTTTGAAAAAAAAACATAAATATATGATTTTAAGGTGGTACCTAACACTACAGGGAGATAACTCTGTAAAGTCAGCTAAACGTTTTGATTACGTTGTGTTGTAAAGGGAATATAAAGCTTCTCAATGATAAAAATTGGTGTTTGTCAAACTGCTATATAACCAATGTAATTTTTCTGACAAAACGGTTGGTTCAAAATTTTTTGAATTTTTTATATTTTTGTTAAAGGGTTAAAGTAAGTACTTTGACAAAATTTAATCAAGATTAAACGAGCTAAATTAATTTTAGTGCAAGTGTTGGGTACCACCTTAAATCGAACGTTTTATATCAAATGCAATACAAAAAATAGTTCCTTTTCCCTTTTAAAAGATATCAGTTACTATCATCTTCTCTAGCCAAGGGTTACGATCCACTCCCGCTTTTTCTCCACAGAGAGCGGGAGTCGATCGTAACCCTTGGCTAGCGAAGATGGTTACTATAGGCTTTTTTAAAACCTTTAAAAATTATACATGAGAAATCTTCATTTTGATTTCAATAAGCAATGCGTTGGTTCTGATATGGTTCTGTATGATTAAAACTCTACATTTTGAACATAAATTTTCAGTGGATAACTTATTAAACCATAATAATTTAATTTTGGATGTAACGCGTCTTCTGATTGGCTGACGTTATTTTGTTATTACCCCTTAGACATAATTTAGTCATGTGACCGTGACGTCATCAAAGTTTTTTCATGGTTTTCTACGGTTTAACATGGAATTTAGAATTAAATTATAAGAAATGACTGTAATATGTTTTCTGTCTATTCGAAATAACATAAAAAATGTGGTGCACACTGTTAAATAACCCGCTACGCGCGTTATTCAGTGTGCACCAATTTTTTTATGTTATTTCTTCATAGACAGAAAAAATATTACAGTCATTCCTTAAATATTAAAACTAACAATGGTAATGGGGAAAGTGTCAAAGAGATAACAACCCGACCAAAGAGCAGAAATCAGC
Organism: Mytilus galloprovincialis; assembly: GCF_965363235.1. Classification (NCBI taxonomy): domain Eukaryota; kingdom Metazoa; phylum Mollusca; class Bivalvia; order Mytilida; family Mytilidae; genus Mytilus; species Mytilus galloprovincialis. The sequence continues at coordinate 5,501,079 of NC_134839.1, read as the reverse complement.
ACACGGCCACCAATGAGTCTTCAACACAGCAAAAAAAAAACCTTTGTTTGGTGGAGTCAGTGTTGCTAAGTGTTTAGTTTTCTATGTTGAATTTTGGATACTGTACATGCAGTTTGTCTTTTGATCGTTATTCATTTTTTGTTATGGCATTGTCAGTTTGTTTTTTAAGAATCTTTCGCCTCTCTTTTGCATTTACCTAGGCCTCAAGCTGGAAAAGTTGGTCTTAGACTATTTCTGCTGCTCTATTTGAGTCACGTTGTATTGTTTTATATCTTTTTTACATTGTCTTTTCAACTTAAGTATCAAAAATATCTGATGATGATTGTGCCTATAAACGCATCACGCACACACAAATTAGTATCACCTAATGTTTTATCAAATTCTTTATGACGTTTGTAAACGTAAGGGTCATCGACAATTGCTTACAAAAACATGAACAATATAACCGATTATCAGGTTTTCTAAACAAATATGTTGTCAAAATATAACTCCAGGAACATTATCTTGTTGGTTTTCTTTTTTAGCGACTGAGGTATATAATGTACATCAAAAGCTTCATTTTGGTGCCGATCAGCTAATATTTTTGGATTTCCATACAAAGGGAACATGTTCATTTAATTATCAACTTGTATATGTGTGATTTTTTCGATCGGTATTTTTCTTTTGTTTTACATGCTAATTACAAGGAGAAGACTTTGATAAGTGCAGTTCAAATTTATTAGCATTGGGAAAATATGATTAACATCGTACATTGTAATTGTATAATAATACACATTTGATACAATCTATCTAAGCCAAGTCAATCACTGTAATAAGTCAATTTACGAATACGACTAAAAAAGGCACATGAATGACCGACCAGTGCCTGTGAACTCTAAAAAGTTGGTATATTTCGAAATGTGAAAAAAAATAATGTAAATCAATTATTGTTGTATTGCAGATGTCTTTTTTTAACGGAAAACTCCCACGATTTGTGCTTGTAGTTTTAATATGCTTTGTTGTCATGGATACAACTTACGGAGCATGTTGTCGTAAATTTAAAGAAAAGTACTGCAAGGACTGCACTAAAGGTACTCCTTGTTGTGGACATAATAAATGCAACATCTTCTGCTGTGGATGTAGGTGTCGCAGAGAACCGATTGGTAAAGATTGTGTTGTAAATCAAGGTGCATGCGAGTGTTACAAGGAAAAGGGAAAACGTAGCGCACCATTTCCTACTACCGACATGTCGGCATATGTGACGTTTATGGATCTAGATATCAACAAGTTAGTATAAATTTATTTATTAACAATTTTACATTTAATTTATCCTTCCAACTCCTTGATTCGTAAGTAGGAAGACGAAACGCGCGTCTAGTTTACTTAATTAGAAATATGCTTTCTTTAATTGGTTTTAAATGCCAGAAAATTAAAGCACAATACAAGTTATACATTCTTATGACAAAAATGTATTTCATGTAATATGGCGAACTCCGAAACAGAGGTTACGTCCTCATTACTACGCTACGTTTGATAGTTGAGCGAAGCAACGTCACCACTGTTTCGGAGTTTGATGATATGGTTTTGTTGCTGTTACATTGATGATTACGCCATAATTTCTTTTTATACATATACATGCATACTGTTTTAAGAAAACTATTGTTTCAAAACAACTCTCGATAAGGCACTGTGTGATTTAGTATTAAAGACACCTTTCAGAACAAAACGTTTTGTATTCGCAACCAATTTGATGAGAATACGGATTTTAGAAATGTGCAGGTGCGTGTTTGTCATTTGGTTAGTCTAAATACATCAAGTAGTCAAGTTATATGTGTGGTTTAATCGTTTGTTGAATCAAACCAATATTTGTTTTACTGGGATACATTGTACTATATTTTTTGTTTCTATAGTTTTAGAACTACACAAATCAAGATTAAAAAAGTGATAAATTGCCATTAATAATGTTGAGATAATGAAAATGGTTTTAATGAACTAATGTTATTCCGCACATTTTGTTATTTGCATGCCACTTTGATTTTAATTATCTCAAAGAAATAACGGTGTTTATTGGTAAATTTGAAGTATGAAGTTTTGTTCTTTTTATTCGTTTTGGTCCTGTTAATATTACTTGGAAACGCCGTAGTATTTTGTTGACAGCAGCTGTTATTCCTGACTGAATTTCCAAGGTACCTAGATAGGTTTATAAGAATATGTGAATATTTAATCTCGTTCTTATATCTTTTTGAAAAGTATTAACAAAATACGAAACTCCAAAAAGGAGAGCCCATAAAATATGACATAACCAAAAGTTAAGAATTATCAACTAACGGAACGAATGGAAACCAACTGTGACCATAATCAGGATTTGGTACGGGCATTTCTCACAGTTAAACTCGGTTTTACAGAGAGCTAAATCTGATTGTATAGTTAGTTAAACCAGTACTTATAACAAGCTAAAACTGATTTGAAGATACTTATATTTACCATTTTTTCTGTAGGAATGGAATGATGGAACAGTTTGAGTTCACTACAGCATTGGAACAGAGGCAAATAACGGACAACGCGACTGTGTTTCATCACTGGTCAATCATGGACGAAGACAAAGATGGAATTATTAGTCTTGAAGAATTTGACAGAGAAAAGTTATAACTAGCATGGAATATATTTCTATATATGTACTTATATGTTTCTCTATAATGTATAAGTAGATATGAAAAAAAAGTATTCACTTTTGAAATAAAATGAAACAAAAAATTGCAATTCTTTGTTAATGTTATTAGTAAATCATTAGCTTTTACTCTTATTGAATACTGAAAAAATTGCTGAATATATCCTGATATTTGAGCTTAAGTACTACTTGGTGCATGTATTATACATTTTTATCTATTTTTATATTATTTTTATTACGATTTAATGTTATTATATCATTTCGTAACTCAACTTTTATGTTGGTTAATAACACAATGCTATCCGAAAAGGGTGAAAGAGTCACATAAAATCAATTATATCGAGGCCAAAACGATAACTACGAAAAAAACATAATTCACAAAAACTACATGGGTATCAGTTCCTGCTCTACTTTGACACACGTCGTGATACTCTCCTTAAACTCGTGTAATTAGTCGTTTCACATGATAAGCCATCATACAATGACAATAGACCACTTTCGAGTTCATCCATCACCGTAAAAAACTCGTCAATTATACGCGCCTTTATGACGTCATTTACCAGATAGAGGGGGTCGCCTGTATCCCTGCACTATTTACGTTCATCAAGCGTCTTAGTGATCGTCATTGTGCAGGATAAACTAGAAATAATGGTTGTTCTGTAGGTACTTAATGACAATTCCCTAATGACAGCAATGCTGATTGTCAATTTTGAGAATTCAATTTGCCGATAATTCGTACAATATAGAATTATAGTTTTCCAACCACTCGCTCAACATTGGAACGGAAGTGACGACGCCCCTAAACGCACAAATGACGTTCACTAAAACCAGAGTTTTTGACGGAAATGCATCGAACTCGAAAGTTGTCTATTGCCTTTTGTGATACCAGACGTAATTGCCTTATGCATCGTACAAACGAATTCTCTAACCGTAACACTTTGATATAGGTGTTTCACAGGTGATATCGGAAATGTTCCTCATGTCGAAACAACAATCTACCTCCCCCTTCCCTTTTCACGAATGTGACCTACCGAATTGGACTATTTACCGGGTTTGTAATAGAATGAGCAACACCACGGGGGCAACATGTGGAGCAGAATCTGCTTACCCTTCCGGAGAACACCAGATATCACGTTCTAGTTTTGGTGGGGGTTGTCTTTAGTTTTTTATGTTGTTCATGTCTTGTGTACTTTTATTTGTCTGTTTGTTTGCAATCTGTGAGTTTGACTGTCCCTCTGGAATCTTCCCGCCTCATCTTTTGAGTTAATCGAATGTGAAACTTTGAAATATAAACAAGGTTTACCCGTTTACGGGACAAATTTGCAATTATGCCAAGTGCAAAAGTTGTCACCTTTTAAATTTTTGAAGTTAAGTTGGTATTGGTTCCCTGATATTTGTCCTACAAATTTTTGGCTCTAGTACTACTGTTGAAAAAGTTATGCATCTTATTTAATCATTAGAAGAAAAATTCCAAAGGATAAAGAAGACGGTGAAAAATAGCACAGTCATTGAGAAAATGAATGAAAAGCAAGAAATACGGAATAAAATCAAGCGATACCGAATAAACTAAATAGAAACTATAAAATGTTTGCCATGTCAGAACATAAACAAGGATCGCTTCACAATTATTTTCAAAAAAAAATGTCTTGCTAATCATTTGAATATGCAAATTAAATGTAAAAAATGTCTGTTATCTTGTAAATATTTTAGTTGTGCAATATTACCGACATGATGAGACTGCAAGGACTAACTATCTTTTACTATCTGGTTTAACTGATGCATAGAATGTATGCATGATGTTAAGTTTTGCAGAACTCCATGGTAATATTATAAATAAATCAAGGAATTATAGGCTAATTGCCAATTTCCGTAGTTGACCCTAAAAAAGTTGTCTCCCTTATGACTGACATTAATTTATATTAACAATGGAGAGCTAGCAGAAAGAGTAAATCTACCTGTGCGTAATGTCCGTAATTTATGAATCAATAGACCACTTTCGAGTTCATCCGTCACCTGAAAAAAACTCGTCAACTATGCGCGTCTTTATGACGTCATTTACCATAAAGAGGGGATCACCTGTATCCCTGCACTATTTACGTTTATCAAGCGTCTTAGTGATCGTCATTGTGCAGGATAAACAAGAAATAATGTTTGTTTTGTAGGTACTTAATCACAATTCCCTAATGACAGCAGTGTTGAAAGACAATTATGAGAATTCAATTTTCCGAATTATTCTTGCAATATAGCTTTATAGTTTTCCAACCACTCACTCACCGTTGGAACTTAAGTGACGACGCCCCTAAACGCACGAATGATGTTCACTAAAACTAAAGTTTTCGACGGAAATGCATCTAACTCGAAAGTTGTCTATTAAAAAAATGAAATTCGGCGCGTCAACTTTATGAACATCTTCCATCATATATCGTATTACATGACATTTTGCTTCATTTTAAAATAGTTTCTGCCAAGCAGAACATTGGAAAGCAACTTTCAAATATAGAATATATAGTTCTTGAGCAGCAGATGACAGATTCATCAAAATGGCATTTCACCTATAAATAGTTGATGTTTTATGACCATGTTTACATTTATAAAGATTAAGTCATGACATACTTTTTTATCATAGGAAAAAACAGATTTTGTTTAACTCAATTAGGACCCTAATGAAAGAGCCAAAAAATAAAAAAAATTAGAAGTTTTAAATGGATAATTACATCGTATTATAGTGTAATCCCGGAAATTCCAATTTTCAAGACAATTAAAACAAAACTATTGAACATTTAAAAAATCTGTATAGCCCTATTTTTAAGATAACCAGTGGGTATACGAGAAGATGAAAAGATACCAGAGGGACATTCCAACTAATAGATCGAAAACAAACAGACAAAGCCATGGCTAAAAAAAATACAAAACATACATAAAATAGTACACAAGCCACAACAGAGATAACTAAAGATTCAACAAAACGAACCCCACCGAACTTGAATTTGATTTGGCAAACTATATATACATTTACCTGCTGTATTGCATAACTTTAAGTTATTTATTCAGATGAGGGGAATATCGACAAAAAAATTAGATTAAGATTTTTAATTTAGTTCAACTTAAACCTAACCATTTAAACTGGGAAACCGAATTTGAATTAAACAGTAATTTTGATCTAAAAAAAATAGATTAAGATTTAAGAATTAAATCAATTTAGTAAATTTAAAGTATATTCCGCTGATTAAACGTTAACTTTTCAGTATTTTTTATTATACGAGCGCCTTACTTTTAACCTCATATTTTCCTTAATGGTTCTCATTTTTTTATTTGATATTAACTTGCATGCTTTTCGTGATTTGCTAATTGTTTAATTTAAACGAATGAACAAAAAAAAAACATCATATCCAAACCCTGAGAATATTTGTGTCCGCTGTTTATTGTGTATTTTCCTATATTGACAAAAGATTTGACAGAATGTAAACGGAATATATTGTTTTGGCTGACTTTATCACAATTAGCGTCTGGTAGTCCAGTGACCATTTGTCTTTGATGTTTTCACCTTGGACATTATTGAAACATTATCGATGAATGCAAATTCTATTTCTGGTTGATAAAATTGAGAATGGAAATGGGGAATGTGCCAAAGAGACAACAACCCGACCACTGAAAAAAACAACAGCAGAAGGTCACCAACAGGTCTTCAATGTAATGAGAAATTCCCGCACCCGGAGGCGTCCTTCAGCTGGCCCCTAAACAAATATATACTAGTTATATAGTTGAACTATCCTAATGAATCCATGACAAAAAATGACAAAATGTAAACCAACTATTTGTTGCTTTTTTTATAATGACAATTGGATAGATTGTTTTTAAATTTGTTTATAGCGAACGCAATCTGGAATCATTCAAAATATGAGTAATTTCAATTAATTGGGGTTTCTATTATACATGAACATTGGACAAAAGTGAGTTTCCATTTTAAAAATATCATATCATTTTAACTAAAATCAATATTTTTCAAAATGTAAAGCCCCAGTCACACTGTTACTTTTCAACAGCTACGTTTTACTACGTTTTAAAAGCGTAGCGAAACGGGAATAAACGTAACAAAACGTATCGAACCGTAGTGATCCTTTGTTCAAAACGGGACCTGCCCCGTATGTTTTGAAAATTCAACAACAAACGTAGCGAAAATTGAAACAAAGTAGAAACCTAGCAATACGTATCAAAGTCTAGCGGAACATAACAAAACGTATTTACTACGTATCGAAACGTATCAATGCGTGGTAGAAATTGGGTCTACACGTACTATTACGTAGCAAAATTTGATGAGAACGTAGAACTCTAACTTTCAAAATAACGGGACATTTTTATTCAAAACGTAGTTGAAACGTAGAATTTTAAAACGGAATAAAACGTGACAGTGTGACTCGGGCTTAAATGAAAATCACTTATAAAGTAACTTAGTATTATTTTATTTTTTTTTTATTTCGATTTTAGTAGAAATAATCAGACATACTGAGTGGGAATTAACTTTGGTCTATTGTCCACAAATATCGAATCGTTGAATTCACATCTGCTGGTTTTATTCAAATGTTTTATAATAAATATTTGGTATTAGCTAATACTAACAATGAACACTTTTCTTTCCTAGATCTTGCTATCTTTATCAATAACGGGACGCTTCATACCAAAATTTATGATAAAAGAGAAGAGTTGTCAACACCTTTTATAATTTTTTAGATGGTGACATTCCCTCGTCATCAACTTATGGTGTTTATATATCCCACCTTGTTCTATTTTCTATTCGCTCGTGTTGGTTTCGATGTATTTTATTTAAATGAAAGAATACTGTGTTTTACTATAAAAAAATATTACACCAATGTTTTCGATATCACAAACTAGTTAAACATTAAATAAATTTTATCATCAGTGCAAGGACAACATTTGTAAATATAAACCAACATGCAGACATCTAATAATATGTTCATGTAATTCACATCCAATTTTTAAGGCAATATCCTTTACAAAGCACAAAATTGCGGCATTCATTCAAAACCTAACCCGTTTTTGGCATGATACGGGTTATGTTTCTCATATATTTTATGATGGCAGGATACTTAAGCCACGACTGGAGGGATTATGCTTGATTGTCATATGATGAAGACATAATCTTCAATCAGTTTAATTGAGGCCTGGAGCTGGCATTTCAGAAACTGTTAGTAGTCCTTTGTTTAACTTATTAATCATTGTCATTTTGATCAGTTTCTCCTATCCTGACATCGGACTCTTTTAAACTGAGTGTTACTGTGCGTATTGGTGTTAGTATGATTATACTTCATTGGCTAGACGTATCGGTGGAGGATGGAGATCTAACAAAACAAGTTTAACACCGCCGCATTGTTGCGACTAGCCAAAGTCATGAACCTCTCGCCTTTCTGAGTCTTGTAGGTTTTTGTAATAATACTAGTAGTTCACTTTATATGGTTTTGGTATGACAACGACGTCCACATTTTTATTTCAGATCCAGCTGAGGCTGCGTTGAAGACCAATTGATGGCTTTCGGCTGTTATCTACTCTTTGATCGGATTGTTGTCTATTTGACATATACCGCATTGCAGTCAATAACGATTTATTCGGTCTCTGTTTTTACTGTCAAGAAATTGTTATTTCTCCATACAAAACAACATGTTGAATTGTCAAGAACAATACATTAAATTGATTTCTTTTCAAATATCAGAAAAGTACTGCATTATCAAGAAATGATACGAAAAAATAACTTTAACTCAGAACAAGACTTAACGTTTATTTTCAGTCTTTTCAGTTGTTGTTAGCTCTATATTGCATTGATTGGTACACATGATGTTGGTAAGATAAAACAAAGAAGACTAATTGACATGAACGCAAACATATGAGAAATAAAATAACTCTTTCGTAAACAAATCCTCAATTAATTTTATTTCATATTGTTGTACCACACAGTACACCCAATTTGACGCACATTTACAGTATCCAATATCACTGATAATGTTCTGAGATCCAAAAGGAATGGCAGCATCGAATGAGCTTTTGCCTTTGGTTAACCTGTAATGAACATATATGTGCCAGTAACTTAAAACGCGAAACCAAGCAACTTGAACATACAAATATGCCCCTCAACAGAAAATACTATCAATACTAAAGCACGATGATCTATAATGAATAAGCGTATTTGTTATTGTTTAATAGGTAGACATATACATTCATTTGAAAAAAAAAGTATCTCGCGTGTCCGTTCTCTATTAGCTCGAATCCATCTTATAAAAGTACTGATCATTGCCCTACCTTTCGTCCACCAGGGGTTGAAGTCATAAAACTTTGCTCAGTGCTCGGAGCACAAAAATCTTGCTCGAAACATGAAATCCAGCATTTTGATTTGTTGATTTTAAAGTACGAGTACAAAAAACTGACTCGAAAGTTTTATGACTTCAAGGCCTGGACTTCTACTTTCCGTTCTAAAATTAATATGTTAACCAATGAAAGCTCTGCTCTGAAATACTTCTGACGTTCACAACAACAAATACCGTAGCTACCGAAACGATTTTCAGAACAGAAAGTAAAACTGAGCATTGGCAGATGTCTGTAAGCTAGGCGTGGATATATGATCTGTATTAAGTCAAATTGGTTGTTAAATGCGCGTACACAATGTTTTTGGTTGATTTTTTCTATTTGTATTAATCTGCTGAGGTAAACCTAGTTTTACTGATGTTTATAGTTTGGTCTTATGTTGATATGTTGTTACACTATTCCGGGTAAGGGGAGGGTATGTGCCTTCAAACTATTTTAACCCCGCCACAGTAAGGAACCTGTATTTCAGTGGTTGTCGTTTGTGTATGTGTTACATATTTGTTTTTCATTCACTTTTTTTACATAAATAAGGCCGTTAGTTTTCTCGTTTGAATTGTTTTACATTGTCTTATCGGGGCCTTTTATAGCTGACTATGCGGTATTGGCTTTGCTCATTGTTGAAGGCCGTACGGTGACCTATAGTTGTTAATTTCTGTGTCATTTTTGTCCTTCGTGGATAGTTGTCTCATTGGCAATCATACCACATCTTCTTTTTTTATAATACTCAGTATGTTTATTTAGTGTTTCTGTCAAAATAAAATGTTGAAAAATCTTAATTGATTTTGGCTTCTATAGATCAATTTCAAATTCATTAAATAATTCGCTATATTTTCCGGTTTTTTTTAGGTCTAGTTATTGGTTACTGCTAAATTGAGTACAACTATATTGTTTGCTCTTTCGTCGCTTTTTGTAAGGCTTGTTGGTTCAATTTAATTTTTTGTGTTTTAACGCCATTTTAAGCACCGTTTTGCGGCTATTGCTGCAGCGGTCAATTAAGATTGGAGTCAAGTGCTCCAGCATGATCGGGGCTCCAACTCACAACCTTATTGTTGACTGGCTAGTGATTTCATTATTTTTTTTTATTTTAAATATTTTCAATTTGAAAGCTTTGTGCATTTTAGGTAATTGTAAACTGTAGACATCATATAGTTGAACAAACCACCTACGTCCATGTTTGAATAAACACCGACTCCTTTTGTCCTTTGCTGGAAACATAACCAATACCAGGAATGTCTAACCAAGTTTCATTCCCACAAATTCCACCAGGAGGATTAAGATCTTTGTTGATTATTGACAAAGTAACATTCATGTCCACATATGATCTGTTGATGTCCACTGTTATATTTGAACCAGTTAAAACTGTTATCTGTTGTTAATTGAAATGCATAAAAAAATCAAAATAAAACATTTTTTTTTCTTTCATTCAAAGTCATATGATACTTCATATTTCAACATGCATATATCTCATATAAATTAATGGCAAACTTTTATTTTAAAACAAGTGTACATGTTCTTTTGTTTAGAAAAAAAAAACCTTATCATATCGACATCTGTAGAAATGTAATACTATTAAAAAGTTTCGCGTAATGCAATTCTTATGCAATGATCTTAGCTAAGAAACCTCTCATTAGAACATTGGCCACTGCACAGGGCAAGTGTGTGGGGGAAAAACTGTCATGTAACTTGTGCAAGATAGTAAACATACGTAAACTGAAAGGTAATTAATAGAATTGGATTCTTAAAAAACAAATTAAAGCACTATATATTTAAACAACCAGTTTGGAAAAGTTCAATTAACAAATGGGAACGCATGGACATATAAACACCAATTGATAAGCATCGTTCTATAAATTAACCTTTTTCTCAGCCCCATGATTACGATTGATTAATTGATTGTTGGTTGCCTAACTTCCAGTGGAAAATATATTATGCAGGCATGTTCAGTCAGGATGAGAGCATATTAACAATAAATACAATATGGTAGGGCCATCATCAGATCCCGCCCAGCCAAAAAGCTTCCCCTTTTGCAAGGGTTTTACTACTGGTCGGAATAAGACCTGTGATAACTATACAACTATTCCCTAGTCCATGGTTATGTGTTGATTGTCTATCATTTTCACCAGCTAATAAACTTCGGTCACAAACTTAATCATCTTGCGATTAACAAACACTGAATAAATTTAGAATAAACTTTTATTGTCTTGATCGTTTCAACTCTATTTAAAAGTATGTTAGCATTCAATTCATTGTGCATTGATGTCTTAATATTAATAAGTCGAATGGACTTGTCCTGCAGAACACATGGACCAGTGTATGTTTATGTTGTGTAGAGTTGTTAAGTACGAACGTGTCATTTACAGTGGTAATACAAAGTGCATCAATACATTATCATTTAACACATTTTGTTGCAAGATTTAATTTGTCGTGAGCAAATTTGAAGCAACAAGTAGAGCAGAAATTGCCATACCCTTTCAAGTATGTAGCTCAAATTATCGATAGGGTTTCTTCATCTGTATGTGTCTGTTTTTATTCGAAATACTTATGATACTTTTAAGTAGATAAAGGTAGTATAGCATGGAATTGTAGTCATATGGATTTTAAACAGCGAACTATATATGTTCTTTATGAAATTAAAGTTTAACATAAATGACAAATAAAGGTTTGGAAGTGAAAACCAATTGTAGAGTATAAATTTATGACCATACTAAATATTTTTACCTAAATATTAACTTACTACAAAACGTAACCCGCTGTCTGATTGCTGTACAACAATTGTTCGTTCAGCTGACTTGGATAGATACTTTACTTTCGGAACAAATTGTGACGTCGTTTTCTCACAAACATCTATTTGTACAGCATCATTTCCTTCTTTAACAAATACACCACATGTTATCATTTTCATGCCGTTCATCTGACGTTTAACTTCAACCTATTACATTTAGTTAGATTTATTTATTAGGAAAATAAATAGATTCCCAGAGATAATACAAATACTGCTTCAAACAGAATAGGTTTGCAAAAACAGCATTAGAATAGCCGTTATTGAAGGAATATAAAATAAACTCATCATAGATACCAGGATTACATTTTGTATTTACGCCAGACGTGCCTTTGGTCTACAAAAAACTCATCAGTGACGCCCGAATCAAAAAAAGTTAAAAAAAATAATCCAAATAAAGAACGAAGTTTGAGAGCAACGAGGACCAAAATTCCTAAACGTTTTGCCAAATACAGCTAAGGTAATCTATTCCTGAGGTAGAAAAGCCTGAGTATTTCAAAACTTCAAAGGTTTTGTACACAGTTAATTTATAAATATGACCATATCAATGATAATTCATGTCAGCACAAAGGTGAAAAGAGTAAACGTGATTTCGAGCTGTATTTCACAACGTACCTTTATGAACCAAAAAAAAATCGAATCTACTGGCATAACAAAAAGTCTAATTATAGAGTTGTGTATGATGGGAGGATGGACTTACAGTCATATGTTACATTTTAGCTTTGGCTAATAGTTATCAGGAGTTGTGACGACTAACAGAAAAGAGTGACGATTTACAAAAAAGAACAGAAAAGAACCGAAAAGGATAAAAAAAAAAGGACCGGAAAGGACCGAAAAGAACCGAAAAGGCGATCGACTTTTTTTAGTAATCAAAGGAAATTAGCAAATTGCAAATCATTTAAGTCTATAAATGAAAAGATTTTTTTTTACAAAAGTTTCTACGTGAATTATATTTATAAGTAACATTAGTTAGTTCAAATTAGATCGCTAATTTAGTTGGAACATTATAACAGTTCCTTATAAATTTTTGGGAAACGTGTATATACATTATATATATTTTCTTTTGTTACATCTTCTGACATCGGACTCGGACTTCTCTTTAACTGACTTTTAATGTGCGTATTGTTATACGTTTACTTTTCTGCATTGGCTACAGGTATAAGGGAAGGGTTGAGATCTCATAAACATGTTTAACCCCGCCGCATTTTTGCGCCTGTCCCAAATCAGTAGCCTCTGGCCTTTCGTAGTCTTGTATTATTTGTACTATTAGTTTCATGTGTATAATTTGGAGTTTAGTTTGACGTCCATTTTCACTGAACTTGTATATATATTTGTTTAGGGGCCAGCTGAAGGACGACTCCAGGTCGTTGTGTCTTTGACACATTCCCCATTTCCATTCTCAATTTTATAACACGAAAAAAATACCTTTTATATTACCATGCCCATATACATGTATTATATGTCTCTGTTATAAACAAACGAAACATTTTTTTAAATGGTAGGATTTATAGTACGAGAATATTGCTTTTCCGTTAATTTTGCTGGTGGACGTTTCGTCCCCGAGGGTATCACCAGCCCAGTAGTCAACACTTCGGTGTTGACATGAATATCAATAATGTGGTCATTTTTACAAATTTCCTGTTAACAAAACTTTGAATTTTTCGAAAACTAAGGATTTTCTTATCCCAGGCATAGATTACCTTAGCCGTATTTGGCACAACTTTTTTGGAATTTTGGATCCTCAATGCTCTTCAACTTTTTACTTGTTTGGCTTAATAAATATTTTGATATGAGCGTCACTGATGAGTCTTATGTAGACGAAACGCGCGTCTGGCATACTAAATTATAATCCTGGTACCTTTGATAACTATTACCACAAAATCCGTGAATTATAAATTACTATTAAAAAATGTAAAATGCTTATTGAAACCGGTGTCAACCGACTGCATTTGTTTGCACCTGTTTAAGGTGATTTTTGTTAAGACACTAGTCTAGTCATTTTAAGGCACTTATAGCTTTCTGTTTAACGTGAGCCAAGGCTCTATGTTGAAGACCGTATTTTGACTTAAAATGGTTTACTTTTAAAAATTGTGACTTGGATGCAGAGTTGTCACCGTCTTCTTATATCTATTATAAATATATTTTTAAATATTAAGATTAAAATCCTTGATGAAAAATAAATGAAAATTTAGCATACATATCATACATATACTTAAAAACAATATTACTAAAGAAACAAGTTATATTGTCTCTTTTTTGTAAGTCTACATATTCCTATCAATATACAATCTAAATTTGAATTATGCATTCATTAATTTCGAGGTATTGTTAACAACATAAAAAAATCGTAGTTAAAACTTGTGACACTTGAAGAAGGCCATTTGTTGAGCCGAAATATTTGTCAACACGATTTAATAACAACATTTTCGTATTATAACATCTTAGATCAGTACCGTTGTGCAAATCTTTAGACTGATATATATATATATATATATATATATATATATATATACGAGTCTAAATTGAAAACTACGTTCAAACCTATGATTGCGTTGGATAAAAACCGCAATTTTTATACGTGTGCATGTCAAACAAATTTCGTTGTAGAAGGGTCTAAAAACAGCACAAACAACATTTTCCAAAAGACAAAAAAGGGAAAAAGTATATTTAAACAAAGCGCATTTGACTAACAGGTCGAACAACTGATGTTCTTAAACCCTGCTGACTGCCATTGGCGATTACCAAATAAAATTAATCACGAGATGTAACACAATGGATCTTAATATAAACTTTATACTAAACAGAAAACGATAAACTTGTGACCAAGATTTCATATCAATACAAGGTGTCAATATTTGTGTTTTACACCAGACCTAGATTTCGACAATACATGTCTCTTCAGTGATGTTAGGGATCGAAACGGTATTTGGAAGGCCATATAATTTACCCTCAACGTCATATAGACTCTTGAATTTTAAGAGTCAATATAGGATATATATATTGTTTTTATATGATTAATATACGTATGTTCTTTTCGATCCTTTTCGGTTCGTTTTGGTCCTTTTCTGTTATTTTCGGTTCTTTTTTTTTTTTTTTTTGTAAATCGTCGTACTTTTCCGTAAATCGTTGGACCGGTTATCAGGGACTTATAGTAAGATCATGGCCTTTTTCATTTCATTACCAAGAACCAAGAACAATCTCCATTGCACAAGTTTAAGTGACCATAATCGACGTTGTTTACATTTGCACTATTTAAGGTAAAGCCTGCAGTCATAAGATTTTTACAGATTCTTCATCATGTTCATGTAACGATATGAAAGTGATAACAAGGTAGATATATGCATTGGCTATAATGATATAAACCCAATGATATACCCCCCTCCCCACTTTCCGCTACAAAAAAGACTTAAACAGGTCAATATACAGTCTTTCATAAAATAAAGTGTCTATGCAATATAATAACGTTACAGACACTAGAAAAGATCTGCTATCAAAACAATATTCTCCAAATAATGAACAACGCCTTACTCGAAAAGATATCTGTATCCCACTATATCATTCATATTAAACATAATGAAGCATAGTTTCTTTTCGAGTAAGGTAAATATTAATAAGCCTTTTGGTAGTTATTGCAATTTTATATCAAATTTAACTTGTAAGAAACCATTATACAATTTGGGTATTTTCTTAATTTTACCATACCATTTATTACAACGGGAATTATCAAGCTGTTCATCGCACAGAAACGAAAACAGCTGTTGACATACTTAACCGTGTTTTTGATTGATGTGTCATTGGGAATATAATCCTTGTTCTTATGCAACATCGCTTATAAGGTTCATTTTATTTGGATAACGTCGTCAATTTTCATGGCATGATGCTATGAAAATATAAGCGCAAGCGCATACGACGTATGGCAGATTTCGAATGAATGATTTGTAGTTGTTTTCTGTCAGTTTCATTAGAATGAAAATACCAATATTGTATTTTAAGCTTCGACAGCATCACATGGTGAATTGATGGTTGCAAATACCCGTTTACTGTCTCCTCAAATGCATCGCCGGTAAACTTAATTTGCAACAATCAAATCACCGATTGTTGCCGTCGGAGCTAATAAATACAAAACAGTTAAGAACAATAAGTAAATAATGACAACATATGACGGGGTTGTTAGCATCGAAAATCCAATAGTAACTAGAACACACCCGCGGGGAAATAGAGCGTATGTTAACTGTAAAAAAATATAACTGGAGAATTCCAAAAGAGGTATCAAAAGTCAAAGGTACTTGGTGACTGGGCACATTTTTTTTTTACCTCACCCTTTTTTCCAAATACCGATTTTTATTCTTTCTGTTTTTCTGTATACTATGAACATCCATATATTATTTATATATACTATAATTACTATATAAAATTGTCACTGATATATTAAAAGTCACCCCAGTAAACTATTGGAATTTATAGTTAATTATAGCAAATTTATAGTACATGTATAGATGTATGAAGTATATAGAAATATTTCAGTGACCGCCGTGGATAAAAAAGTATTGGAATTGATAATATATATAAATAGCAAATACACTTTATTTATAGTATATGTATGATCATAGTATACAGAAAAACGCAAAAAAATAATTGTTCTGTCCCAAGTACTTATGCAAATTATGTTTAATTTCAAAACAGGCCAAAAGGGCAGCGGAAGTCTTTTATTTTTCTCAAAAAGTCATTCCCATGACGGAAAAAATATATTGACGCCTTTATTTTCGTTTTCCTCCCAAAATAACCCAAATTGAAACACTTTAAGCAAGGATGATAAATGCTAGAACACACCCGCTAAATCGCGGGCATCCAGAGCGTACGTGATTAAAAGTATGTAAAGTGTTGTAGGATGAATTTTTGTAAAAAAAAATAATGACTGAGTGGAAAATTTCAGGAAATGTAATAAAAGTTATAGGTACTTGGGGATAGGACAATTATTTTTCAACCCCTTCTCCTTTTTCCCAAAATTTCCAATGAACATACGTTTAGTATGTTATGAACATACATTACTATAAATAAAGTGTGTTGGCTTTTTACTATCAGTTCTCAGTTAACTAATCAATCCACGGCGGCCATTGATATATTATATAGACCCTCTCTATTTACGAAATTCAGTGACCGCCGTGGATAGTAAACTTGAAAATGATAACAGATAGCAAATGTACGTTATTCATAGTCTTTTGTATATACAACGTACATAAAAAAAAAACGCAAACCGGATGTCTAGTCTGACTTCAAATTTTGTCCAATGACGGAAAAATATCCGGACGGACGCAGTTTTTTTCGTTTTTCTCCCAAAATAAAACAAACTGAATAATCATAAGAAAGGATGACAAATGAGACAATACATGGTACCTATAGGATACAAAAGCGTGATGATTAATTTATTGTGGAAGGAAGAGAAGCGACACACAAAATGAGGTCTTCTTGTTTAATAGTATAGATACATGTTTGAATAAATATTTGAATAAATATTTGAACATGTTGAATAATATTTTTTTTAACAGAGATCACCGACTACATGTATAAGGTTTTAATTATTTTAATTGTTGAATGCCGTATGGTTGTTTATATTTGCTTACATCCACTTCATTTGAACTTTGTTGGATAGTTGATTAATTAGCAATTTTAGATCATCTCTTTCTTTTTATAAAGGTATAAATTTGCCCATCTCTGAAAACTATTTCCGTATATCAATTACTACACACATTACATATACTAACACCAATGTGGACGATCGGTAGACAGTAATCATAAAACATCGGGTAATTCAGATTCTTTAGTCGTTGAAATATTAATGTGTCAGATAACATGTAAAAAGAGTGTGGTGTTATATGGACAGGTATTTTAGTTGTGTACTTTCCTGTTGAGGAATCTAATTCAAAACTGTAAGCGCACTTTGTAACATTACGACCTAGAATGATAATAAACGATAATTTGTTTTTATAGTTCCTGTATTCATTCAATGATCAAATGCGGATCTCTTAATGCCTACATCAAATAAGTCTTACCATATGTGGAGGTCTGTGGGTACACTTTACTAAAGAAACTCATTAAAACATATTAATCATGAAAACAACATGGCAAATTGCAACTAGTGACAACCATTAGATAATAAGCACCTGGATTGATACACGGCACGCATAACTTAATTATAGTAGTGCTAAATGCGTTTGTAAGGGCATGACCCTACTCCTGACCTAAGACAACGCTGTTACAACACCAGAAAAGACAAACTTTAAAATTAGTAGGGTGAGCACTGACTTACCGGATCTGTACAAAAACAAAAAAACAAATAGACATAAACAGACAATCTTAGCGTATTATACTCTTTACACTGAATGCAAATACATAAAGACAACAGTAGTATACCGCTGTGCATATGTTCTTAAAAACGAATGTAACGTTCAATTTCAACTAATAATCACCAACATGTTTGCAGTTGTCCTGACACAGATATAGATTAGAACACTTCTAATGCAATAGTGCAATGAGTTTCCAGACATAACCATTGCTCTTTGCAATGCCAAAATATTAGTAAGTATCAACAACATGTAGAACAATGATGTTTTGTTACCGGGACCATAGAACTTGTTTTATTATGTATAACATACTATTATTTAAAAAAGAAATCTGTACCAGTAAATACAACTTTCAAAAATCGTAGTATGCTGAACGAGCTATTTATAAACACCATTCGGAAATTATTATGGAAGCATTTATATTTTTACCTGTACTTTCTATTTGTATGCCAACAGAGAGTTTATCTAAAGGATCGAGGCTGATCAATGGAAGCGTTGATTCTACGATTACATTCTGTTTTATTGTATGCCTTATTCTCTGGGGTGATACCTGCATGAGAATATGACAAATGTACTACCGTATGTAATACTAATTGAAAATATAATGTTTTGAATAGTTTGAAAAACCAGTAAATAAAATGCAGTCAACCTAGCCTGACAAAACGTTGGAATTTTCCATCGATTAATACTTACATTCACCCTATTGTCATCGACTTGGAAAAATTCAAATAACAACATATACAGTTAAATTTGCCAAATATCTTGACTAACATCTAAAAATTGACAACGATGGTCAGTTGAAAACAAATTTTCGACAAAAGAGATGATTTCAACTTCCCAATTGTGAACTTTTCATTTCTATGTAGCAGAATTTCAGCAGCGCCTGTATACGGATTATATGTATCCCAATTGAAACAATATTCCTATCATGATCTACTTTATATAGGGTTGCTGCTTACAAGGAAGCTATTTAACCAACACTTCCAAATTGTGAAATTGAAATCATTCCTTCGTGAATTTTACGCATGCCGTCACAAGTTGGTTGACCGTTATAGAACATCCGTTTCACAAATGATATCGGATATGTTCCTTATGTCGTAACTACAATCTCTTTCCCTTTTCACGAATGTAACCTATCGAATTATACTACTCACTGGGTATGTTATAACATGAGCAACACGACGGGTGCATCACCCCAGATTTTGGGTGGGGTTCATGTGGATTAGTCTCTAGATTTCTATGTTGTGTCTTGTGTACTAAGATTTGTCAGATTGTCTTTCTCTTTTAAGACATGGCGTTGTCAGTTTATTTTAGATCTATGCATTTGAGTGTCCCTCTGGTATATTGCATCTCTCTTTCATAAATTTAATATTTTAAAACACGATTTTTTAAAATTTGTTTCCGATATATATCCCTTGAAAGGATCTGCCTTTTTAATATCAAGTAAGATGTGTTTTAGCCTTTGTTACATCCAAATTTCGGTAGCTAGTTCCCTTAAAATACATGAACTTATTACTGATAGTTTATATAAACTGTTTACACGTTGAATCTTCTTTTAATTTTCATTCTTGTCACTAAGAAATCTCTATATGTTAATACCGCAGTCCCACTAGGCCACGATCGCACTACGATTTGTACAAAAAATGCAAATTTTGATGAGCGTAGAACGATCATGTAGATCGCAGTAAGGTTGTATCACGGTCGTGGTGAGGTCTTCAAGATCGGGATGAGCGTGGCCAACTTTGAACATGTTCAAAACAATCGTAATGCTGTCGTGGCGAAATCATGGCGTAGTAGAAACGTAGTGAGAGCGCACTAAGATTGGAGTAAGATCGCAAAGGTCGCTGTACCATCTTAACGAGAGCGTATCGAAAGCGTGATTCTATTCGGAGAGACTGCGCTGCGATCTCACAGCAACGTCATAACGACCTCACTACGACCATCACGTTCTCACCGCGACCCAACTACGCTTCCACTACGACTATATCACGCTGTTCACGACCATAGTACGAGTATAACACGCCCTTGCCGTCCTCATTACGCTCTTCTTACCACCTGACTACGTTCATACTACAACCATCATTCTCATTGTCATTTTCACATAAAATATATTAGATCTTTCCAGGTTTTGTTTGTCTGTCTGTCATGTTCATTTTTTCTTACGGGTAAACCATGCATCTCATTTTATATAGATTAGACCATTGGTTTTCCTATTTGAAAGGTTTTACAATAGTAATTTTTTGTACTCTTTATAGCTTGCTGTTCGGTGTGAGCCAATGCTCCGTGTTGAAGGCCGTACCTTGGCCTATAATGGTTTACGTTTATAAATTGTAACTTGGGTGGAGAGTTATCTTATTGGCACTCATACCACATCTTCCTATATCTATTAACACATCTGTCTCATCTCTGCTATCGTTCACTGAAATATCTTCATTTGAGCTTTATGGACCAGCATTGGTTGTAATTTAGGTTGGATTGGTCGGTCCGAAACCTTTGCTTGATCAGGATTCGTTACTATCATAGCTCCCTCTGCCTCTACATCATCCCCTACTATACACCCACGTGTTGTTGAAGATTATGGTGGCATGACTTTATTGTTTCCGAGAAATCGACGAATTAATCAGAAAAAGAAGAAATGTAACTGTATTGATATGGAACACGATGTTGATGTTATTGCTGAGGACGTAGTAAAATCGTGGTAAGAACGTGCTATAATCGCAGTAGAAGCGTTGTAAGATCGTGTTTCAATCGGATAACTCGTGGTATGATCGTAGTGAGAACGTGAAAAGCGTAGCCAGGTTGCAAAATAAGCGCGGTGAGAACGTGGTATAATCGTAGCGGGATCGTTGTAGAAGCGTAATGAGGACGTAGTAGCATCGTGAAAGCAACGAAATTTACATTTTCATGCCGCTCATACCGCGACCTCACCACGATCTGAATTTATTTTAGATCGCGGTGAGCGTGGTGCGATCGTGGTTTAGTGGGACTGGGGCTTAATACCCCAGTCCCACTAGGCCACGATCGCACTACGATCTGTGAAAAAAATGCAAATTTTGATGATCGTAGTACGATCGTGTAGATCGCAGTAAGGTCGTATCACGGTCGTGGTGAGGTCTTCAAGATCGTGATGAGCGTGGCCAACTTTGAACATGTTCAAAACAATCGTGGTGCGGTCGTGGCCAAATCAGATCGTAGTAGAAGCGTAGTGAGAGCGCATTAAGATCGTAGTAAGATCGCAAAGGTCGCTGTACCATCGTAGTGAGAGCGTAGCGAAAGCGTGATTCTATTCGGAGAAACTGCGCTACGATCTCATTGCGACGTTATTACGACCTCACTACGATCATCACGTTCTCTCCGCGACCAAACTACGCTTCCACTACGACTATACCACGCTGTTCACGACCATAGAACGATTCTAGCACGCCCTTGCCGTCCTCATCACGCTCTTCTCCCGACCTGACTACGTTCATACTGCGACCATTATTCTCATTGTCATTTTCCCATAAAATATATTAATTCTCTGCAGGTTTTGTTTGTCTGTATGTAATTGGGACTTCTTGTCCATTTTCTCTAACGGCTCAACCATGCTTCTTGTTTTCATATAGATTAGACCGTTGGTTTTCCCGTTTGAATGGTTTTACACTGGTAATTTTTGGGGCCTTTTTTATCTTGCTGTTCGGTGTAAGCCAAGGCTCCGTGTTGAAGGCCGATTATTACTTGGATTGAGAGTTGTCTCATTGGCACCGTCATGCCACATCTTCCTATATATATCTATTGACACATCTGTTTCATATCTGCTATCGTTCACTAAAATATCGTCATTTCAGCTTTATGGACCAGCAATAGGTTGTAATTTAGGTCGGATTGGTCGGTCCGACATCTCTACTTGATCAAGATTCGTTACTATCAGAGCTCCATCTGCCTCTACATCAACCCTAACACCACGCCCACTTGTTCTAGTAGATTTTGGTGGCTTGATTGTTTTTTTTTTCGAGAAATCTACGTATTAATTAGAAATAGAACTGAAGGAATGATACTGTATTGATATGGAACCCGATTTTGACGTTATTGCTAAGAGCGTAGTAAGATCGTCGTTTGAACGTAGTGTAATCGTGGTAAGAACGTGCTATAATCTTAGCAGAAGCGTGGTAAGGTCGTGTTGCAATCGGATAACTCGTGGTATGGTCGTTGTGAGAACGTGATGAGCGTAGAAAGATCTTGATAAGCGTAGTAAGGTCGCAGAATAAGCGCGGTGAGAACGTGTTATAATCGTAGCGGGATCGTTGTAGAAGCGTAATGAGGACGTAGTAGCATCGTGAAAGCAACGAAAATTTACATTTTCATGCCGCTCATACCACGACCTCACCACGATCTGAATTTAAGTTAGATCGCGGTGAGCGTGGTGCGATCGTGGTCTAGTAGGACTGGGGCTTAAGGTATACACGCTACATAGTTTGTTCGTGTCAAAAGTATGATATTTCAATTGATTTGGTTTATTGTGTTATCGTTTTGGCGCAAAAATAAATAAGGAAGAAATTATGTTATGTATATACGTACCTTCATTCCTACCCAGTAACCATTGCTGTTGACATGTTCAACTTTTGAATTGTTGCTACAGGTCACTTCAACTTTGCATCGTATCTGAAATATAATTAAAATCACCTGAGCAGGTAATTGTAGTTCTAAACAACGTGTATCGTGCTAAGCATATTCAAATTCGTATTTCAACGTATTGGAAAACAAGAAGTAGATCAGAAAACACCACACACGGTACATCTCAATTATATTGTACTGCTAACCAAATATCATGAATATAGAATCTCTCTGTTTAGTAGTTTTTGAGAAATATATGTAGAACTGTTGTTTCCTTAATTCGTTATATATAAATTTCAAATTATCTCTAATCAGGGAAAAGATATCTGACAACTAACTCGTTACACCTCATCAATGCCAAACTGCTTACAAATTACAAAATCAAAATATGTTCAGTAATGTCTGCGAAAGTGTAATACAAAAATAGGACGAAAGGCAAAATAACATAGAAGGTGGCTGCAATATTTAGATTGAAGTATTATAACAAAAAAAATGTATTATAATTTGTTTTTAAATTAAGAAATCTAAAGATAAAGGGTAAGCAGAAGCTAAAAATCGAAGAACAAACAAAGACTCGGTTAAACAAACAACACTAGAATGGATCAACGTGCCTCTATATTTTGTGTGTAAAACTTCCATTGTATACGTTTTTTTTATTTATTGTCTTTTAACGATTAAATAATCACTCAATCAGCATAAAGATTGTTCAATATTGTTTTAGTGTTGTATAAAATTTAGAAAGGAAATGGGGAATGTGTCAAAGAGACAACAACCCGACCATAGGGCAGACAACAGCCGAAGGCCACCAATGGGTCTTCAATGTAGCGAAAAACTTCCGCACCCGTAGGTGTCCTTCAGCTGACCCCTTAAAAAATATGTATACTAGTACAGTGATAATGGACCTCATATTAAACTCAGAATTATACACAACTGAAATTAAAAATCATACAAGACTAACAAAGGCCAAAGGCTCCTGACTTGGGACAGGCGCAAAACTGCGGCGAGGTTACACATGGTTATGAGATCTCAACCTTCCCCCTATACCTCTAGCCAATGTAGAAAAGTAAACGCATAACAATACGCACATTAAAATTCAGTTCAAGAGAAGTCCGAATCCGATGTCAGAAGATGTAACAAAAGAAAATAAATAAAATGACAATAATACATAAATAACAATAGATTATGGTCATTTTTAACTCTTGTCTTTCATTTGGGCTTATATACTAATAGTATACAGAAGGTTTATATGCCTTTTGAACTCTCTTTTTTTGAGGTGGTACCCAAAACCTTGACTAATATTAATTTGGTTCGTTTAGTTTTCATAAAATTTTGACATTTTTTTCTTTGACCCTTTGACAAAAATATAAAAAAAAATTAAAAATTTAAACCAACCACTTAATCAGAAAATTTTCGTTGGTTATAATTCATTTTGACAAACTATAATTTTGATCAACGTTTAGCTGATTTTTACAGAGTTATCTCCCTGTAGTGTTAGGTAACACCTTAAATATTTTTTTAAAGTGCTTTAGGTTATAACACAATGTTAATCGCTATACCGCTGTACCCACATCTTTGACAATTTTGTCTGTTATGGTTGTTTGTTTTTCCTAATTGTTTTAGCATTATATTGCGACTGGCATTAGCTAGCTATAACATGTATAAATATAGGTTTAAACTTCAAATCTTTATTCTTTACGTTTTGAATTTTCCTTGGAGTTCGGTACTTCTTACATTTAACTTTTTCTCGTATGTTTTTTTTTTTTGCAAGCATCCATATTTAACATAATGGCAATACATATTTTTCGCAATCTGGCAACAGATACGGTTCATGTTAAGACAATCTCTAATGCCTATGATTAGAGCAAAAATCGAACTGAAGAATATTTGGTGAGTATTTTATATAATAAAACAGCAAATAAACCGAATGAACAAGTCAGAGAATAATGAAGGACAAAAACTAAAATAACACCAGGCAAATATGAATTGATATGTCGGGTATTACAATAATCAAAAGAATATTGCGGAAAAACATACGAGGGAAATTGCTCAACGGTTTATTAAAAATGGTCAGAACCATTGCAAATAAATACTGAATTAAAGATATAATATGTACAAACCATTTTGTTGAGATTTCCTTGAAGATTAATTGTATCGAATATTGCAACACGTTCATGTGAACTCAAGGCGCTAACTAATGCAATACCATTCTTGCTCTTCAATGGAAAACCATCAATTGTCCAAGTCACACTGTACTGAACATCTGTCCTTAATGTGGAAGTAAGGATCGAACAATTAAATTTTACTTTTCCGTCACTGCCAACATATGGTACCCCAAGACGTGCATTCAATTTTACATTACAAGCTAAAAAGTAAATTGTTTGAGCGCAATTCAAAAACAAATAGTATGCGATACGAAAATGGAGAGGGGGGTTCGTACAAAAATTTAAAGAGTTACACAATTTGTTTTTGTCTGAATTGACGTTAAAAATTAATAAATAAAAGTATTTGGTAAAATAACTTTTTCTGCTGTATCGGAATAATTTTGTTATCGCACTGTTGAACATATTCCTGAATTGGTACAAACATTTTCTGAATGAAATGTTGCTAAACCTGTTTTTAAACTATTTTAACCTTTATCATGTATGACGGTTGTTTAATATGATATCCAGATTTTGACCTAATACATCCGTTGTCTTTTAGTTAAGTGTTGTGTGTACTGTTGTTCGTCTGTTCATCATTTTTTTTAAATATGGCGTTGTCAGATTTTTTAAAGCATATAAGTTTGAATGTTCCTTCGTAATTATTCGCATCTCCTACGCACTCGTCATCACGGTGATAGAGAAAAAACTGATCGAATCGAATTAAAAATAATGTGTCCGGGTCATTCGTCTCAACTCGGCCGATTCCGTAGCGGATTCTACCGAGGATTGCTGAATGGTGTCCGGGTAGGTTTTTATGTCTTCCTGTAGAATGTTACATTGGGAAATAGTACGTGACAAGCCGTCTCATAGCGTCAGTCTTGTACATAGCAGGGAGATAATTTTCATATCACATTTACATAACATGTTCACCCCTTGAATATGCACATTTATAGCTGACTATGCGGTATGGGCTTTGCTCATTGTTGAAGGCCGTACGGTGACCTATAGTTGTTAATGTCTGTTTCATTTTGGTCTTTTGTGGATAGTTGTCTCATTGGCAATCATACCACATCTTCTTTTCTATATACATCAGTTTACGGCTGGACGTATAGCGTCCGTCTACATCATAATCATCATCATCATAATCATCATAGTCTTATATTGACAATATTCGGGTAAGATCTCTAGCAGACATAATAGGTTCGAAAAACTAAGAATTCTCTTATCCCAGGCATAGATTATTATTGTCATATTTGGCACAACCCTTTAGAATTTTTGATCCTCAATGTTTTTCAACT
This sequence comes from Mytilus galloprovincialis, assembly GCF_965363235.1. Lineage (NCBI taxonomy): Eukaryota > Metazoa > Mollusca > Bivalvia > Mytilida > Mytilidae > Mytilus > Mytilus galloprovincialis. The sequence continues at coordinate 5,474,908 of NC_134839.1, read as the reverse complement.
TTGTACTTGTTTGGCGTTGTAACTATTTTGATATAAGCGTCACTGATGAGTCTTATGTAGACGCAACGCGCGTCTGGCGTACAAAGTTACAATCCTGGTACCTTTGATAACCACTGATGTGGAGAAAAATTGGATCCACAAGCCAAAACTATGTAAACATACATTACTGACAATTATCATAGTTGACTCAAAAATTCAAACAAATAAAAAAATAAATGCAACATAGACCCTTACAAAACATGCAAAAAGTTATTGAAGTTATAGTAAATTTGACAAAACAAGTGTATTAGTAAAATATTGTTAAAGACGCGAATAAAATGTGTGTGGTCGATAACACATACCGTATAGAGAAAACATATCCTTGATAGAATACAAACTATAGTATAAAATAAGATATTGTGAGATGGACGAAATTGACCTTCAGGGTCCGTGTATATCTGCGTCCAATCGTTTTTTGTTTTGAAATATCAAAAACAAAAAACAAAAAACGAAAGTGTTTTCATTTTTCGTTTTTGATTTCTTAAAAACCAAAATGAAAAACAAAAGTGTTTTCGTTTTTCGTTTTTGATTTCACAAAACAAAAAACGAAAAACAAAAGTATTTTCATTTTTCAATTTTGATTTCTCAAAAACTAAAATCGAAAAATGAAAGTGTTTTCATTTTTCATTTTTGATTTCACAAAAACTAAAAACGAAAAACGAAAGTATTCAATTTATTTTTCCCCACACTGTTTAATTGTCATTCAAAAAATGACAATGTTGTCATTTGTCATTCATTTAAAGGTCGTTAAAATATACATGCACAATTGTCATTCAAAAAATGACAATGTTGTCATTTGTCATTCATTTAAAGGTCGTTAAAATATACATGCACAGCGGTTGTCAGATCAATATTATTTTAATCGAAGAAAATGTCGACGGATGCAAAAGTCTTTATCAATCTTTACTTTTAAGTTTGAAGAGGTTAATCTAAGATGATAATACAGAAGCATAACTAGCCTCTTTTACAAATTAAGCAAACTATATATTGTTGGCGAGGGAAGGGCTCAAGGACCCGAGAAGAACTGGAAAAAATGATACAAAATCCTTCAGACACTTTCTCAATCTAAAGCGCAAGTTTTGTTTTATCTATTTTATTATGTTCTGGTCTCGGAACAAAATATGTAGATACAGTGTAAGACTTCTAGTATTTACATGTATGAACAATATCAAAAGACATATGTAGGATGAAGAAAAAAATAATGTAATCCACAAAGTCAAGTGTGTGGCTATTGTTAGTTTAAACATATTTATTAATAGTGGATTGGAAATTTTCTCCCTGTAACGGGGATCGAACCAGGAACTTATGTTTTTGTAGTACGATGCACTAACCTATGTTACTTTTGTATAATGAGGATCAATAGTCTAGTTCCTCGTTCAGCTCCTTTCAAGATGAAGAACAGGAATAAAAGCCCTGTTCATTAATAATTTGTATTTTTTCTATATTGTGTGCGATTTTGTCCCGTGTACATTTACTCCACATATTTTTATTTTCTATTTAGGACCTGGACACGGCTCAATGCTAGTTTAGCCCTCCAATGTTAAAGGTCATATGTTTTTTTTTAATTATTTGATGCCGTGGGGTTGGGATTTTTAGCTTTAATGTAAACCATGTCCGGTTTTTAACTTATATTTACAGCAAAGATAGCCAGTTTTGTGTTCTGTAATATACTGTTAAAGTTTGATTTTTCATGTCCGGTAGCATCGTAACTTCTCAAAATATCTTCCGAACAATATCTGGACATCGGTGTCGTGGGCATGTACAATTGCCAAACCACACATGAACGTTCTTTAGTCTTCGTAGATCTATTCCAACTTGAAGTCTTTTTGAGTCTACGACAAGGAGAACATGATATTTTATACCATTGAATATTGAAGCCATAGTCATGAAGATCGATTACTTGATTGGTGTTCCGTTAACGTAGCCGCAGAACAAAAACGCGATCGAGAGCTACTTTTGAATATTTCTACAATTTTAAGTAGTTTTCCACTCACAAACACAATAATATTTTCAACATTTATAAAAATATTTTTTTTTTACACTTTTTTATTTTTATGTTGTTTAAAAATATCAATTTGACTTGAATTTTGGATCCCGCTAACATGTTTACCCCCCCCCCCCCCCCCCCATTCAAAATGTATGTGCCTGTCCCAAGTCAGGAGCCTGTAATTCAGTGGTTGTCGTTTGTTTATGTGTTACATTTTTGTTTTTCGTTCATTTTTTGTGCATAAATTAGGCCGTTAGTTTTCTTGTTTGAAATGTTTTACATTGTCATTTCGTGGCCTTTTGTAACTGACTATGCGGTATGGGCTTTGCTCATTGTTGAAGGCCATACAATGGCTTATAGTTGATAATTTCTGTGTTATTTTGGTCTCATGTGGAGATTTTTATCATTGACAATCATACCACATCTTCTTTTTTATATTTATATGATTATATTAAATAAACATGTATATACCAAGCTAAGTCAATTTATATCTTGTTTTTTGTCTGACTATACAAAAGGCAAGGAGGTTGACTGATAAGCTGTCTATATAAAGTAATGGGACAATGCATGGCATGAAGACATCACCAAATCACCGTATGCAATACTCAAAAAGACATCCAGAGCTTACCATATAGTCATCAACTACCCACCAACAGGCCGTGAGCTTTGGTTGGCTCTTAACTCAAATCCAAGAGCACAGGAAAATGTCAAAATATTCTATTCAAACTGGGTGACCTGGGAGAAAAACATTGAAATTTTCCAAAGAAATACACACACCCCTCAACTTTTAATAAGAAGATTTGGTATTAATGCAAATGAGTAAACTATCCAACAAAGTTCAAATGTAGTGGATGTAAGAAATTATATATAGGCAACCATATAATCTTCAACAATGAGTAAAAACATACGGTATTGTCGGCTACAATAGTACAACACATATAAAAGACATCAACAAACGACAACCACTGAACTACATGCTCCTGAGTTGGAGCAGGCACATGCAATATATTGAGGCGTTTTTAAAAGAAGCTTGTAAACAGCTGGAACAGTTTTGTTACAGCACAGCATAAGAACAAACTATACAAATCAATGGAAAAGGGCTTAACGCATGAGATCGATACAAAACAGAAGAAAAAAAAGGTCTAACAAAAACACATACCGAATGTGGCAGGGTATTTTTACTTCGTTTTCAAACAATCAAAGTACTGAATTACTGAACATCGAATGACTGCAAGTTCTTTTGGATTGTCACAAGCACTTGTCTCAGAAAAAAATCACATCTCTATACCTGAAAGTGAAGTTAATGTACAGATATAATTTTTTTTGAAATTCAGTACACATATTCTATATCATATGATCTTTTTAATTTTAGTGCCAAATATAGAGTTCTGACCCTCAATTCCACGGTCCACTAGACATGGAAAATTATAGTGCGAGTGGGGCATTTATGTACTATGGACACATTCTTATTCAAATCCTTTATTAAAGAAGTTAGTAAATTTACTACAGATAATACTACATTTGTAAATTAGACGAACTAATCTAATTAAAAGGTATATCTCCGATTTCGTTATACTTATGTGTATGATAATTTAATAAGATTGTTTAACGAACGCGTTCAATCTTAGGATTTTATTCTTGTCAATTTTTTCGAGCAGAGCGAGTCGAAAACAATTAAATAGACGTCTTACAAGCCGAAGTTAATATGTTTGCTATACACACATTATGTTTTAAATTTGTTAAACTTGATAATCAATCATTAATCAAAAGTACAGTCCTAGATAATAAAAAATCATGATATATTTGGTCTAGTAATAAAAAAATCACACAAAAAAAAAACAGTAGTTGTCGTTTGTTGATGTCGTTCTCGCTTCTCGTTTTTTAGCTCACCTGGCCCGAAGGGTCAAGTGAGCTTTCCTCATATCTTGGCGTCCGTCGTCCGTCGTCGTAACTTTTACAAAAATCTTCTTCTCTGAAACTACTGAGCCAAATTCAATCAAACTTGGCCACCATCATCATTGGGGTATCTAGTATAAAAAAAATGTGTCCGGTGACCTGGCCAACTAACCAAGATGGTCGCCATGGCTAAAAATATAACATTGGAGTAAAATGTAGATTTTGGCTTATATCTTAGACACCAAAGCATTAAGAGCAAATCTGACATGGGTTAAACTTGTTTATTAGGTCATTATTGACACATTTTTTATTTCCATTCTCAATTTTATTGATTGATCAATTGATTGATTAATTGATCATTTTACTACAAGCAAAGGTCATGATCATTTGAGAATCCTTTTTTTGTATTAAAGTGTTAATTTCACCAATGAAACGCTACATTAATTTTTGTCTTAATACTAAATTTCTTTGTAAACTCTAAAATTGCCGTCTGATTATAATAAGACACGCAAGAATAAAAAAAATTATTTGGCCTTCAATGTCTCAACCAGCTTTTTTAATGTGAGTAACATCATTGTTCAGTTACATTTCGATTTTGATATTGTTTTTGCATGTTTCCATAATAGATTTCCGGTAATTGTTCTGCATAAAACCCTATGGGAAAGCACATTTACTTAATCTTCCAAACGTTTATTGGAACCCAATGATTTGGCAAGGTGTTGCAACCTGTAATGTAAAGAAGTTACAGCCGATTGCATTGAGTGTGAAGGCAAAGGTAGCATATCCTTGGTTAGCTTGCTTGTATTATTAGGTTAGGTAAACTACCCTCCTTTAAGAGTAGACTAGTTCGACAGATAACCAATCTATCTGTCTGTAGGACTAGGCTCCTTCTACAGGAGGGTGGTATACTTTACCTAGTTACTTCATAGTTCAGCTAACAAACAAGCGATCCAAAGATATTACCTTTGTCTACACACTCAATGTAATCGGCTGTAATGAAAATGCGGAGTTTGTGAGACCAGGCTCAAGCAACCAGTCGGTAGCAGCCAGTTTTCAAATATATAAACAGAAATATTGCATAAGTCTCAAACGTACTTCAAATGTTTTTATTAATATATAACCACTATATCATCAGTTTTTAATATATAATTAAGCAGTCAAAGACACTATTCAATGAATTTTAAAATTTCATTTCTGGTTCATTCAAGAATTGAATGCTTTTTTTTGTTACTTCATTGAGGTGTAAAGCGTTGACCTAAATACATTTTGTATGAAACGCGGAAACGCTTCATTCTGAAAATGTGCACAAGGTCAACGCTTTTACAACCCTATGAAGTTACAAAAAGAAGCATTCAATATTTATAATTGCATTTTTAGCTAGGATCATGAAAACACGATTTTTATCAAGTTTTTATTAAATTCACATTTGCCCTTTATTGTGGAACCTCGTGTCATCATGAATGATGAATTTCATTGTGTAATGCAATTGCGTAAGGAATAACATGAGATGTGCAGTTAGCCAATCAGAATAACGAATTATAATGAAACATACATCTTATGTAATTATTAGTTATATAAAGGCAAAATCAATCGCTTTCGATATATTACACAGCGTACTGCCCGCTTTACATTTTAAATAGTCAACACTTTGAGTGTCTATAGAATCGTAAATAATTATGATTTTTAACCTGATTTTAGTGACAAAAATGTCGGTTATTGATTTGGGGATGTACGGCGGGCGGTCGGGCAGTCGGGCGGTCGGGCGGTCGGGCGGGCGGCAAACAAATGTTGTCCGTGCATTTAATCATGAACCAATCATCCAAAGCTTTTAAAATTTTAATATGTTGTTACTGACAACAAAATGAAGGTCAAGTTTAAGAATGACGATTTTGACTTTTACTGTTCAGGAGTTATGGTTCTTGAAAGATTGAAAAATGGCGTTTCCAGTCGTGTCCGTGCATTTACGAATGAACTGTTCAACCAAAGCTTCCCAAATTTTAATATGTTGTTACTGATGAAAAAGTGGAGGTCAAGTTTAAGAATGACGATTTTGACTTATACTGTTCAGGAGTTATGGTTCTTAAAAGATTGAAAAATGGCGTTTCCAGTCGTGTCCGTGCATTTACGAATGAACCGTTCAACCAAAGCTTCCCAAATTTTAATATGTTGTTACTGATGAAAAAATGGAGGTCAAGTTGAAGAATGACGATTTTGACTTTTACTGTTCAGGAGTTATGGTTCTTGAAAGAATGAAAAATGGCGTTTCCAGTCGTGTCCGTGCATTTACGAATGAACCGTTCAACCAAAGCTTCCCAAATTTTAATATGTTGTTACTGATGAAAAAATGGAGGTCAAGTTGAAGAATGACGATTTTGACTTTTACTGTTCAGGAGTTATGGTTCTTGAAATATTGAAAAATGGCATTTCCAGTCGTGTCCGTGCATTCACGCATGAACTGTTCAATCAAACTTTTTAAGCTTCTCAAATTTTAATATGTTGTTACTGATGACAAAATGGAGGTCAAGTTCAAGAATGACGATTTTGACTTTTACCGTTCAGGAGTTGTGGTTCTTGAAAGATTGAAAAATGGCGTTTCCAGTCGTGTCCGTGCATTTACTCATGAACTGTTCAACCAAAGCTTTTCAAATTTTAATATGTTGTTACTGATGACAAAATGGAGGTCAAGTTTAATAATGTCGATTTTGACTTTTACCGTTCAGGAGTTATGGTTCTTGAAAGATAAAAAAAAATGGCGTTTCCATTCATGTTGTTGCATTTACTCATGAACGATTCAACCTAAGCTCTTTTAAATTTTAATATGTTGATACTGATGACAAAATGCAGGTCAATTTTGATATTGACGATTTTCACTTTCACCGTTCATCAGTTATGGTTCTTGTGATATTGCCAGGACACAAATAAATGTTAATAAATCCGGTTTACTGTCGTTGTGACAGCCTCTTGTTTTTTAATGATGGCAAAATTGCACTATTGTGTGAAATAGCTTTCCTTATTAACGGCATCCTGTCAACTTTTTTTTGCCACACAAAACTGTTTTTACAAAACATTCTACCTCTGAACTAGTGAATTTCGCTTAAATATGACTGGACAAAAGGTTTATTTTTTGTATTCAAAGTATGGTGAGCAAGTAAATTATGTATTAGCTTTAAAAAGATTGATCCGTGCTATAAATTAACTTGTAATTTTGATCAAGTAGGCCCTAGATCTCTAGCTTACGTTCTCACCTAGTGCAAATAAAAGTATTGCCACAGAATTTTTGTTATTAACTGTCCGGTAAGGGTTGGGTAGGGTATACGACCTCAACTTTAGACCTACTTTAGAAAAAAAACCAAGCAGAACAACACCCCGGATTTTTCTACTGTAGACCCCAGCTACACAGCTTCCCTTTGCACCTAGTGAGGACAATTTTTATTACATTTTCGGTAAGGGTGGGGTTGGGTGTTCGACCCCAACTTTGGATCTATCTTTGAACAAAAATAAGCTAAACAGCAACCTTGATTTTTTTCTCCAGCTGACATTAGCTACCCAGCTCCCCTTTACACATTGTGCGGACAGAAGTATTTCCGTAGACATTTGTTTATTAACTTTTATGTAATGATGGGGTAGAGTGGGTTACTGAGGTCCACTTGAAAACAATTTACAGGGACTCCAATATGGTGTGGTCTATGCAGAACAATTTACCGGAAATCTATGGTAGTTTGCAAAATAATAGTCTTTTTTTATAATGTGATATGTAAAATGTTGGCAAATAATGAAAGCACGCTTCTTAATTAATAGACATAGAAATAAAGAGAAACCGTATGATAACCAATAACTATCTCCCAGAGACAAACTAGCGTGCATTAAGGCAACCGGTATGATTGTCTGAATTTGGGGCTCTTAATTTCTGTATTCTTTGATATCTGAGGCCATTTTTCTCTATTCTTTATACTTTTTGACAATTATTCTCTTCTCATTACATTTTAACACCATTATTCTAGCTATTTTATTTATTTCTTGGTCCATTGTCTCTATTATTTATATTTTTTGTCCACTATTCTCAATTCCATAATCCCCCATCAACGGCCTCTAGTTAATGTCACCTTATAGTCTTCACAAATAAGCAAAATTTCTACCTTATAGGCTCCTAATGGCAAACCAATTGAAGGCTTTAATATCCCAGTTTGAATTGTGAAATTGCGGAAATTTTGAAAATTTGATCAAGCAAAATACATTATCGTCCTCGTAGTTCGTAAAATACTGGCAGATGGATCTTTGTCATCAATTCTAATAATCTTGGATCGACATTTCTAAACTTAAAAGTAATAAAGATCACGCACCCTTATTGTTAAGATTGATAAAGACTTTTGCATCCGTCGACATTTTCTTCGATTAAAATAATATTGATCTGACAACCGCTGTGCATGTATACTTTAACGACCTTTAAATGAATGACAAATGACAACATGGGAAAGATAAATTGAATACACTTTCGTTTTTCGTTTTTAGTTTTTGAGAATCAAAAATGAAAAAATGAAAATACTTTTGTTTTTCGTTTTTTGTTTTGTGAAATCAAAAATGAAAAATGAAAACACTTTCATTTTTCGATTCAAGTTTTTGAGAATCAAAAATGAAAAAATGAAAATACTTTTGTTTTTCGTTTTTTGTTTTGTGAAATCAAAAATGAAAAACTAAAACACTTTTGTTTTTCATTTTGGTTTTTAAGAAATCAAAAACGAAAAATGAAAACACTTTCGTTTTTTGTTTTTTGTTTATGATATTTCAAAACGAAAAACGAATGGACGCAGATATACACGGACCCTTCAGCGATCGTATTGAATTTTGATGTTCAAAAAATAGGCACATAAAACATATTTATTTACTGGCCACTTTAGTTTGGGATTGATTGTAATTACAAAATTCTAATGCGAATGAAAAATGTTTTTTAGATTAAGATAAACATTACTTTTACCTGACGTAGCCGTGCGTAAAATGTATTTCAACGTTTCTCTTCGAAAAATGATTTCTTTAATGGAATACAACATCTTTGGTGATCATTTAAGTTACTTCACACATTTATGCACGTTATGATTTAATCAAACATATCAAAAGCATATTAACCAGTTTGAAATTAAACTAATTATAACTTAATACAATCAGATTGCGTAAGAATTAATAACAAAGAGAGGGCCACATCATGACAAGTAATTGGGGGTAAACTGGGTAGGGTGAACATTGACATATATTTAAAGTTTATTTTAGCAATAACGAAGAAAAATTATTGACTTTATACAGTGAATTCACCCTTTTAAGACGCTTATTGTTTCACAAATAAACATGAATACAAAGTAAAAACATTACTTAAAAGATTACAAAAATATTATTATAATTGGTATAGTGACATAGCCATAAAGTGAGTGGAAATGCAAAGTAGCATAGCAAACATCGAATTCCCTCGAAAAATTGGCAATTGTTATCAATTTGTTCTTTAAAATAAACATGTCTACCCTTTCCAAATTAAAAGTCCCATATTCTATTGGTTGTCTTATAGGTGTAATACCACCAATTCATAGTACGTTACATCCAGTTGCATACAAAAAGGGTAGAAAAATAATACACCCTTGAAATCAACGGTGGTATTACCTTATATCCTCCCTTCAATTATTTCAAACAACGTCACATTTCACTTACATCTCATAAAGTCCCTTGCCCAATCCCCATTTTTGCTTTCTTTAATATCCGTCTTTACATATTCAGGCTTAAATGATGATCCATATTTGAATACCTATGCATTTGTGTTTAAACATCTTCGATGTGTAGTATATGCATGTAGTACTACATATTAATGAGATAAACAGCATATTTTGTTTTATGAACGTTAATTTAAACTATAAATATTAAATAACTGATCTTGTCAATATACGTCAAATACGGTTCTTGAATGTTGTGTAATGTATGAAGGAATATTAGTTACATAGTGTGCTAGTGGCCTAAGACGGTATATATGGGGTCAGTAAATTCCAGAATTTACTGACCCCATATATATCGTATTACGTCACTAACACACTATGTAACGACTATCTTAACGTGTAAAATTTAGACTAGTGACCTATCAAAATGAGCAAGTCTTCAATACTGTTAGCATTAAGAAGCTACTTCCATTGATCCTACAAAAACAGATGCCAACAAAATCAAATTGATAGGTTTAAATGTGTTTTATGAATTCATTTTAATCTTTATAATCATTTTCTTCGTCTGTTGAAACCTTTTTTTTCAGTACCGTTGTGTTCTTATAAAGGGACTGAACACCACTACAAACCGTGTATGAAACAAGCCCCGCATCCTTTCTAACCTAATTTGGAATATAAAGGGACGTAACACCACTACTAACCATGTATGAAATAAGCCCCGCCTCCCTACTAACCTAATATAAAAGATACACGGTCTCCAGGCAGACGCTTTTAACCAATCATATTCTAAGAAATGTATAGTTTAGATAATAGTGTATCTTGCATGTGGGAACAGTGTTACGTTTTTTTTAATAGAAGTTAAAAGTTAGTTTTTTTGTAATATCGTTATTTGTTGGTTTTTATTTGTAATCGCACTCTTTTCAGGTAAATAAGATGTACTATTTGTATTTGTGAATGGTGCAATGTATAGTAATGTGATTTTATTTTTCACAAATCTAACACTTTACGATACATACGAATCATGTTGTTACACAGATCACTTGTACAACATTGGGTTCTGTCGTCTTCTGATAAACATTGGTGAAATATTGAAAATGGCTTCAATTTTATCTAGAATAGCCTGATGTCTAGCGATAAAAACGATGTAATTGTTTAGGTACAAATAAAACACTTGAAACTGTAAAATATTTAAAGGCGATATACTACATACCGATATACTACATACAGCAATAATTAAGTGCGTATTGCTGTATGTGGAAATATTCTATAATTATTGGTAGAGGTATAAGGGGCGGTTGAAAAATCACATGTTTAACCTAACAGTATCAGTCCCTTGACAAGAACCTCTGACATTTGTCTTGTATGTAGTTTTATTTAGTTCAGTACATGTTTCGGAGTTTAGTGTAACGTTCATTTTGTCTTCTTTTAGGGATCAGCTGAAGACCGCTTCTGAGTGTGGATTTTTCCCGCTGTGTTGAAGATCCACTGGTGGCCTGTTGGTGTTTAATGCACTTCGGTTTGAATTTTGTCTCTTTCGCGTATTCACCGTTTCAATTCTCAATTATAGTGTACCACTGCAGTGTCTTATTATGGTTAAAAACTGCTTATTTAGATAGATGTTCGAAAATTTTAAAACATTATTATTCGAATGACATTCGAAGTCTGGTATATGCTCTTTTGACGGATTGTCTCTTTGACATATTCCCCGTTTACATACTAAATTTAATTTCAAGTACGTTTCGAAATGTTTTAAGATATATAGCCCTGTGAATTACAGAAAAACAAGACAAATCAGCTTACATCTCTGCTTCCACAGCCTGTCTGGTATAACGTTCTTCTTGATAACTGGTTTACAATTTCCCGAGTTACACATCCCTGAATGAAATCGAATATACAAACATTAAAGCATCGTCAAATGAATGCAAGAATTGACTACAGTTCTTGTGATATTAAGAACAATTCATCGCCATATATAGACGTTGTTAACATATTGTGTCGGTCATACATGAACAACGAGTAAACAACGTATGGTTTTCTTTTCGTTCAATTGGTTGATAAAGTATAATGTTGGGTTTTGCTAGTTTTATGAATTTCGCCTTTTAGAAAGGGTTGAGTTGAGATCGCTACTTTTGTTAATACTTTTGTATGCTTTACAGTTTTATTTGTTTTGTACTTTTTGGAAAGTTACAGAATTAACTAAAACATACCCCCTTTGTGGAATATATCTCACAATGTAGTTGAATACACAGCATTTATAGAATTTCTGAAGCCTTATCAATTTCTAAAACAAATACAGAGTTAATTTTTATTCTTAATTTAGCCCTACATTAAGAGATGGAAGACCTTTCAGTAGTACTAAACTGCAACAACAAAAGAACACTTGTTGATTTTCAGAGTCAAATTACTTTTTATGTAACCAATAAGGCAAGATGAACATTGTAAATAAATCACACGTTACATTGAATACAAGAACAATTGTTACTATTTTGTGCATAACCTTTAATACGTTTTAAGCAATTACCTGACCGGAAGCACATACTCTTATTTGTCGACAACTGTCTGGTTGCTCTTCCTGACTACAAGCAAAACAAATCGTTCCTCCATATTTATTGAGAGCTACAACATATAGATATTTCATTAATTTGCATTAAAAACTTAAAAAAAAACAAAACATCAATTCAAAACAAATTATGCTATCGACCTTGCATGCTAGAATTTTGTAAAATGCACAAAATTCATAAGATTTGGTTTTAAATAATACATTTGACATACGTTGACAAATATAGAAACATTAAAGATAAATATTGAGACGGCGGAGACTTTGTAGATTAGTCCAACAACCATAGCTTCGACACAATGAAAGTAAGTCAAAAGAATAAAGTACTAGATATTTATGTTAATTCTGTAATTATGAGTCTTTTGTAGACAAAACGCGCGTCTGGTGTCAATTCAAAATTTAGTCCTGGTATCTATGATGAGTTTATTTATCTAATACAGATTCTTATTCTATTTTTTAAAGATATCTTCAGTATTACTCCGGAATAAAAAGAGATATAAATAATCCAGAGGCTAAAGAAGTATGATAATTAATGTGTTATTAAGGTTGAATTGAATCATGCTTCTTGTCTATATACCAGCTTTGATTATTTGGAATATATTCTAAGTTTCACTTCTTCTATCTACATTTGTATAAACTTCAAGATTTACCTGTATTTCTTTAAAGCCGGTTTTTTTTTCTAAAGTGAATATTTTCGAAGGGTTAAATATTACGCAGTGGTGACTTGCCATGGCTTTGTTTGGACTTGTTTGTTTGGTTTTCTTGGCCTTGAATGTTTGTCACTTATATTTTATTAACTGTGCATTTGCATTCAGATATCGCAGATCAAATTTATTCGTTTATAGTGTATTAATGTACGTTTTTTTGATTGAGTTAAGCCTACCAATTGATATTTTATTGTGTGTTTTTCTATGTTGTGATGTTATGCTATTGTTTCAGAAAAAGGGAGAAGGTTTGGATCCATTAAAACGTTTAATCCCGCTGCAAATGTTTGCACCTGTCCTAAGTCAGGAATCTGATGTACAGTAGTTGTCGTTTGTTTATGTAATCTATACGTGTTTCTCGTTTCTCGTTGTTTTTTTTATATATATATATAGATTAGACCGTTGGTTTCCTCGTTTGAATGGTTTTACACTAATATTTTGGGTCCCTGTATAGCTTGTTGTTCAGTGTGAGCCAATGCTCCGTGTTGAAGGCCGTACATTGACCTATAACGGTTAACTTTTTTTTATTGTTATTTGGATAGAGAGTTGTCTCATTGGCACTCACACCACATCTTCCTATATCTATTGAAATGTCAGCAATTAAAAATATGGAAGACATCAATACACCTGTCGGAACACCTCTGGAGAGACAAAGTAACAAAAACAATCTTATGGTTTCTTCGACTTGATGTATATGTATTTTTGTTTTCGTCAACATGGTGAATGGGATGGAAATTCTGAACTCTGAAACTCAGCATGAACACAGCATTAGACATATAAATATGCATAATTACAATTGGTAATGTTTTAATAAATTGTTTTGGTCATTTTTCAGAAGGCGTTTAACATGCAAAATGCAAAGTTTTTGGATCTGTAGTCCTTGATGAAAATGACAAGTAGTATTCTGAAAAAAAAACATCTTATTGTCTTTAAACGTTATGTTTTGTCATCGTTCATCAGTCAAATCTAAGAATAAAATAAGAATAATTCGACACAGATAAGAAAAACATATCAAGAAAGGGTAATACACATGTTTCACCAACAGATGGGTGTCATTGCAGTATGTCAAAATCCTTATTGTCCCGAGTCAAAATCAGTAGGAGCCAGCTGAAGGACGCCTCCGGGTGCGGAATTTCTCGCTGCATTGAAGACCTGCTGGGGACCTTCTGCTGTTGTATGTTCTATGGTCGGGTTGTTGTCTCGTTGACACATTCCCCATTTCCATTCTCAACTTTATGGCTGATTGACAAACTATAATAGTTTATCAACACAAGTTCGCTAAATAACAAAAAAAAAAACAGAAAAGACACCAAACACGTTTAATAGAATTTCATCTGTAACAACTTTTTTGTATAATTCTTTTAGTTATGAAATCTGACCAACCACGTTATAACTGATGTCTATGCCATTGAAGACAATCTATGTTTACGAAGATTGTTAATGGAAAAAAACACTTTGAGCTTTAACACACAAAACGGAAACAACAACCAGATACTAAAGGATTATGTCTCGAATTATATCACAAACGTTACTTCAGTGCGATGTTCCTTACTTACAGGCTACATTTTGCAGGTCTTTGATAATAATTAACAATAATTTAATTTCGGATGTAACGCGTCTTCTGATTGATTGACGTTATTTTTGTATCTGCCCATAGACATAATTAAGTCATGTGATCGTGACATCATCAACGTTTTTTCATTGTTTTCTCCGGTTTAAAATAGAATTTAGAATTAAATTATAAGAAATAACTGTAATATTTTTTCTCTCTATTCGAAATATCAAAATAAATGTGGTACACGCGAGTTATTCAGTGTGCACCACATTTTTATGTTATTTCACATATATTACAGTCATTCCTTAATTAAAAAAGTCGATATTTAGATTTGAGTTTTATTAAGCATACAAATGCAAGTGCTGGTCATTAAAAAGTTATTGTTGATTATGGAAGCAGATTGAATCGTCTTTAAGATAATAGCGAAATGTCAATGCAGATTTTGCCATAGGAACCATTTATTATATTCATTATTCACAGGTAAGCAGCACGGTTAAGGAGAAAAATAATGGAAAGCCTCAACTGTCATATATTAGAGATTTACATAACGTTATGCTGAAGATTCCATTGTAAAGTAATTACAGCGTGATGATGAATTAAATCATCAAATTGAAAACTTAAATAAAAAAATGCTTAGTTGAATCTTCGTTGTGTTGACTTGCAACTTCAAGTGTTGATGTTGTGAAAGCATCGTGGTAAGCCACGGCATTATGATGATATGCTTATAACACGTAATGGTGAGTTGAAACTACCTATTGTTAAGTTGACGTTGCACGATGTTAACTTGATACTGGATAATGCTTAGACGTACTCTTTGATTGCCAGGATAACAAATAAAATGAAAAGTTGAACTTCATGATGTTGACTTATTATTGATGAATGTAAAGCTTAAATATCACAACGTTATGTCATTATAATGTCCCGATAGGTTTAACATATTTGTTATAGACTTTAAACTACACGATGTAAAGCTAAACTAGCATAATGTTATAACACTATAATATCACGATAAGCTAACCATACAATATGCTCACTAGAAACAACACGACGTAAAGTTGAAAGTACGTGTTGTTGAGCTAGGATTGCACAATGTATTATCATTACAATGTCACGATAAGCTAACTATACAATATGCTCACTAGAAATTACATGACGTAAAGTTGAAAGAACTTGTTGTGGAGCTAGGATTGCGCAATGTTATATCACTATAATGTCACGATAGGCTTACCATACAAAATGCTCACTAGAAATTATACGACGTACAGTTGAAAGAACTTGTTGTTGAGCTAAGATTGCACAATGTTATATCATTATTATGTCATGATAAGCTTATTATACAATATGCTTACTAGAAATTACACGACGTAAAGTTGAAAGAACTTGGTGTTAAGCTACGATTGCACAATGTTATATCACTATAATGTCACGATAGGCTTACCACACAATATGCTCACTAGAAATTACACGACGTAAGGTTGAAAGTACGTGTTGTTGAGCTAGGATTGCACAATGTTATATCATTATTATGTCATGATAAGCTAACCATATAATATGCTCACTAGAAATTACACGACGTAAAGTTGAAAGTACGTGTTGTTGAGCTAGGATTGCACAATGTTATATCACTATAATGTCAAGATAGGCTTACCACACAATATGCTCACTAGAAATTACACGACGTACAGTTGAAAGTACGTGTTGTTGAGCTAGGAATGCACAATGTTATATCATTATTATGTCACGATATGCTTATCAAACATTATTTTGACATGAAACGACAAGAAGGTGGAAAAAAGGACCACTGATGTAGGACCTGAGGTATCTTGCAAATAGTGCCGCATATGGGTAGTAATTATATGATATAAAAAGAGAATAAATTTATAATACATTATTCTACTTTCTTTTTACACTGTAACAGTACGGTCCATGTAATATTATCATTTCAAAAGTTTAAAAAATTTTCACCAAATAATTAAAATTCTAAATATCGTTTTTAGATTTGATAGTTTAGATATTTGATCAAACTTTAAAAGTACTCTTAACGTGCAGTTTTGTATTAGTGCGCTTTTTAAAAGGTTGATTTTTGAAAGTTTTGATGAAGATATCAAAATAAGAAAATGGGCGAAAAGAGGGGTACCTGTAAACTGTGAAACGGAATAAAAGCGGAACGAACGAAACAAAATGAAATGCACAGCTACGGTTACTTCAAAGTTAATGTATGAAATAAGTCAAAAGGAAGGCAATTGTAAGCGGTGAAAAAAATGATAACAAAATAGATATTTCTTAAAAGCGGATAATTCGTGTTAAAACAAGAAGCACAGCTTTGATTATGATCATTCTTCATTAGGAATAAAACGCACAAAATATATCAAATAATTTTCAATTGCAAAATAAATGTTTTTTCAAAACAAATTGAACATTAACATGAGATAACAGTATCCTGAAATGTGTTAAGGTTTTGCATCATTGGATTTTTTTTTATTTAAACCGATTCACTTTTTAAAAAAATTCTCTTATATCAGCTGATCGTTTAAAATAATAGTTCAGACCTATTTTGTTTCCCCAGCGCCCAACATTTAGGAGTAACAGTGAAAACTTGCTGTAGGTTAAACAGATATATACAAGGTTGATTATGTTTATATTTTCTTCTGCACTTAAGACATTTAAATAAAATTCCCTCAAATTTGTTTTGATGTTTTTTTTTGCTCTACGACTTCTTCAACTGTGGTCGCTTTTCCGGATATCACGAACAGACGCCTAACGGATGGAAAAAGTTTTACGTTGACAAAACTGTTATCCGTTGGGAGTCCGTTCATGTACTGACAAAATAAAACGGATGCGTAACAAAGGCACAACGGACACACACAGAATATGCAACGTACGAGAAACGGAAACATACAGGATAGAACGGAAGTCAAGCATACATCCAACAGACTAGTACCGCATACAACGTACACCAAACGGAAGCATATCGGATAAAACGGAAGAACACGCTATGCGAAAAAAATGAAAGACGGCAATAATAATACTTGTAAATCGCATAAATATTCAAAAAGTTTCCGTTCAGCTGGTCTTGGTTTGTTTTTCAAAATGCCGCCAAAGGGTAGTGTCTTGTCTGAATAAGAGATGCTTGATAGTGAAGACGTGCTCTTACTCTAAGATCAATTATGATTAATAAGCATTCATGACACACGAGAAATCTGACACACCAATAATTGCCATTGCTGACGCGAAATATTCAATGGCATTTATCCGATTCAGATCCGTTCATCATCCGTTTTCTCATGCGTTTAACATAAAAATGGGGAGGGGGCATTTTTTTTCATATTACTTTTTCTTAAAATTTTCTATTTTTCTATTGATTCATATTTCGTAATTGTATATTAGAGCATAACATACTGATATATCAGGAGATACACACCTGATATTGTGTAAATTATTAAATAAAGTATTGTGCAATGGCAGGAAATATTCAATTGAATAGTATTTCGCTATAGTATAGTATTGCGCTATAGCATAGTATTGCGCTATATCATAGTATTGCACATTATCAAGAAATCTTCAATTGCACCGAATTGCGCTATAGCATTTACAGGGGCGGATCCAGCCGGTTCATAACCCATGACAAAGGGGTGGGCTAACTATATGTTCCCATTTAAATGCATTGATCGTCCAAAAAAAAAAAACGATCCGCCACAGCCAAGACATCTTCATTTTCAAACTATTGTGCAACTGCTCAATATTGGACAAGGGAGAAATCTTCGATTGCACATTATTGCGCAATAGCAAAAAAAAATCGATTGGAAAAGAAAACAAATATTTCAACATATTCCAATTTAAAAGATCTTTCACCACATTTATTATGTGTAAGAAACCTATATTTATCAAAAGTTTGATCGCAATCCAATTTCATGTGTCGAAACTTGCACCAACTGTTCAGGGTTCGACCACTGCGGTCTAATCAGGCTGCGCTCAGCGAAGCATTTTATTTAGTTATTGTAACACAATCAACCTTGAGCAAAATACAAGTACTCATCTATGTCCAGTCAGAATGGGGCGTGTACAGAGAGTCAGTGCCACGGTCTCTGCACACTGATGAATGTTGCCATTTTGGCCACACACCAATGCTGCCCTCGAAAAATAAGGACAATGTAAAACGCTGAATTTTAGTTAAAGCATTTACCTACGGAACGCTCAAAATATTCGAATATTTGAAAGCCAAGAAAATATAAGAACCATAACAATTAAAGAGGTGTTTGACCAAATGGAAAGTTGAAATATCAAATTCCAACTAAGTAGATATAAGATGATGTGGTATGAGTGTCAATGTAAAAACTCTCCATCACAATCACAATTTGTAAATATAAACCATTATAGGTCAAAGTACGGTCGTCAAAGTGAACGCGAAGCCTTTTTTCAGACAGAATAGGACCATTTTGCCCAAGAGAGTTGAAACCCATTTTTTTTTGCAAAACGGCCTATTCTAAATTATTGATTGTTGGTTGCAAGTGGCAAATATTACATGTATGTTCAAGATGATAACAAATTAACATGATATACAACAGGTAGAATAGGTAAGAGTCGTATATGCCACTGGAAAAATGAGGATATATTGAATAGGGACAGACATCTTTCCTTGCAACGAGTCACTGCCGGGGTTCTTAACGTGAGGAGTACTTGGCCTGAAATTTGATTGTTGTGCGATAACTTAAAAGTGCACAAATTACAAACACGGAACTATCACTTAATGCAAAAAACATCTGGATTCCTTTCTTGGCTTATCAGTGACAGTCCGTCGGAAGGGGACCATAAATGGCTGACCCGTGTTAAGAGAGAGCCATATCTCTTGCACGTAAAAGACACCCTTGTAAATCTCGAAAAAGAGCAGGGCAATGCCGCTACAAGGCAGCACTCACATCCGCAAAGTGGAAAGGGATTATAAAACTTTTTAAAATTACAAATAAATAGATGGGAGCTTAATGTACAGCGGCAACTATTACATAGATTTGCAAGCTGAAAAATATTTATGGTATACGTTTATATGATATGAATGTATTGAGCTTTTTTTTGGTCTTTTTAACTTTATTCGTTTCCAGCGTGACTGGTTAGTTTTCTGTAGACGAAACGCGAGGCTGGTGCAAATACAAAATTTCCAACCTGGCGTCTATCGATGATAAGTTTATTTACATATATTATAACAGTTTCCTGGCTCCAAGCTACTAATATTTGATCTTTAAGTTACTCTAAGCGGCTAGCAGTGTAAAACAGATATCAACAACCTCCAACATTCGCGGCTAGCACAACGTTCATAGCGACACCATTTTTAAAAATTTCTTCCGTATCAATACTTTGAACTGAAATCAATGATACAAGGCAATATATTATCAATATGCAATCGATAAAAAATTGAAAACAAAATGTTGAAAATTGCACGAGACCGAAGCGCTTTTTCTTGATCTACCCTTTCATGAACGTCCAAAGCCGAATATTTAAAAGCGAACAGTTTCGTAAGAACCAAAATAGTTGATTAAAGGTAATCGGTCAAAATTATGTACTTGAATTTCGATATATTCATTTGCCGACATGATTTGATATATAGTAAAAAGTCATAAAGCAAAAAAAAATTGAAATCAAGTATAGAGCAATTTTATTGGTTACAGTTCAATTGAAAATTGTATATACATGATCAACCCTACCATACTACTCGGCCTATTGAGAGTTGTCCAGTTTTCACTGTTTTCCCTAAATGATGAGAGAATAGTTCTGAGATATATATCTGAAACCCTAAGCTAATAGAGATTTTTTAAAACGCAAATTCACTTTTTCGATGCAGGTTTAATAAGTTTACAACTGCCTGCCTCTGGTCTCATTCTATACATAAACTTTTAAGTAACAGTAACTGTTCATTTTATTTTGTTTCGTTGTGTTCCGTAGCTAACAGTAGCCCCGCTTTTGCGGCCCCTTTTTAATTTTGATATCTTCATCAATAACTTTTAAAAATATCAAATTTTCAAAAAGGCGAAATAATCAAAACTTCACGTTAAGTTTAGTACTTTAAAAGATTAATCAAAAATCTAAACTATAAAATCTAAAATCGATATTAATAATTTTAAAATTTCAATTATTTGTTGTAAATTTAACTTGAAATATTCAAAACTTTTTAAGTTCCAAAATTCTACAATTGGAAAACTTTTCACTATTTTAAAACGATGTACGGATCGTATTGTAACAGTGTAAATAGAAAGTAGAATACTGTATTTTAAATTCATTCTCTTTTTGTATCATATAAATACTACGCAAATGCGGCACTATTTGCGAAATACCTCAGGTCCTACACCAGTGGTCCTTTTTACCACCTTCGTGTCGTTTCGTGTCAAAATAATGTTTAATAAGCCTATCGTGACATAATAATGATATAACATTGTGCAATCCTAGCTCAACAACACGTACTTTCAACTTTACGTCGTGTAATTTGTAGTGAGCATATTGTATGGTAAGCTTATCATGACACATTAATGATATAACATTGTGCAATCCTAGCTCAACAACACATACTTTCAACTTTACGTCGTGTAATTTCTAGTGAGCATATTGTATGGTAAGCTTATCGTGACATAATAATGATATAACATTGTGCAATCCTAGCTCAACAACACGTACTTTCAACTGTACGTCGTGTAATTTTTAGTGAGCATATTGTATAATAAGCTTATCATGACATAATAATGATATAACATTGTGCAATCCCAGCTCAACAACAAGTTCTTTCAACTGTACGTCGTGTAATTTCTAGTGAGCATATTGTATGGTAAGCTTATCATGACATAATAATGATATAACATTGTGCAATCCTAGCTCAACACCAAGTTCTTTCAACTTTACGTCGTGGGATTTCTAGTGAGCATATTGTATGGTTAGCTTATCATGACATAATAATGATATAATAGTTATCAAAGGTACCAGGATTATAATTTTGTACGCCAGACGCGCGTTTCGTCTACATAAGACTCATCAGTGACGCTCATATCAAAATATTTAGAAAGCCAAACAAGTACAAAGTTGAAGAGGATTGAGGATCCAAAATTCCAAAAAGTTGTGCCAAATACGGCTAAGGTAATCTATGCCTGGAATAAGAAAATCCTTAGTTTTTTTCAAAAATTTAAAGTTTGGGAAACAGGAAATTTATAAAAATGACCACATTATTGATATTCATGTCAACACCGAAGTGTTGACTACTGGGCTGGTGATACCCTCGGGGACGAAACGTCCACCAGCAGTGGCATCGACCCAGTGGTGTAAATAGTTATCAAAGGTACCAGGATTATAATTTTGTACGCCAGACGCGCGTTTCGTCTACATAAGACTCATCAGTGACGCTCATATCAAAATATTTAGAAAGCCAAACAAGTACAAAGTTGAAGAGCATTGAGGATACATTGTGCAATCCTAGCTCAACGACACGTACTTTCAACTTTACGTCGGGGATTTCTAGTGAGCATATTGTATGGTTAGCTTATCATGACATAATAATGATATAACATTGTGCAATCCTAGCTCAACAACACGTACTTTCAATAAATAACTCCGGTAATAAAAGTAATTATAATGATATTTTATGATGACTTGTATTTGTCAATAGTTTCTTATGATATATTTCTCCGAATAGATTTTGTTCTGTTGTCAAATACACAAGCAGTAGTAAAGTCAAAGTGAGAAAGAGAAAGCAGAGTATATGATAGAACAATTCCGAAAATACCAGAATGGAAAAGTAAACAAAATTCCTTTTAGTAAGGCGGTGGGCTTCAAACATTCAACACGTACCGACATGACCAATCGTTGGAGAACAGTGGACTAAGACTAACAAAAGGGATAGTTTTAATTAATTAATTAATTAATTAAACGACTTAAAAGGTAAAACTAACATGCGTTTACCTGCAACCTTAATGAATTTGAACTGCAAAAGACACCAGGACGCGCACAAACGTAATGGAAATGCGTGTATATGTAATGGAAATGAGGTCAACAGTAATGGTATTTATTTGAACCGTAATGGTAATTCAACTGTAATGGTAATGCAACTGTAATGGTAATGCAAGCACATGTAATGGTAATGCAACTGTAGTAGTAATGAGGGTAACTGCAATGGTTATGATACTGTAATGGTAATGCAAGCAAATGCAATGTAGTAATGGGGGTAGCTGTAATGGCAATAAGGGCAACTGTAATTTCAATGACAATGCAAGCAACTGTAATGGTAAGGCATAATGGTTATGCAAGCAAATGAAACGGGGATGAGGGCAACTGTAATGGTAATGCAACTGTAATGGGAAGCAATGCAAGCAAATGTAATGGTAATGAAGGCAACTGTAATGTACATTCATGTATATGTAATGGTTATGAAAGCAAATGCAAAGACAATTCGAGCAACTGCAATGGTAACGCATGATGGTAATGCATGAAATGTGATGGAAAGGCGCGTACATGTAATAGGTAATGATGGCTACTGTTATGGTAATGCAAGCAAATGTAATGGAAATGCAAGCAAATGTAATGGCAATGCAAGCAAATGTAATGGTAACGAGGGCAACTGTAATGGACATGTATGTACATGTAATGGTAACCAGGGCAACTGTTATGATAATGCAAGGGAATTTATTGGTAATGCAACTGTACTGGTAATAAAAGCAAATACAATGACAATGCAAGCAACTGCAATTGTAATGCATAATGTTAATGCAAAAAATGTGATTGAAATGCGCGTACATGTAATGGGTAATGATGGCTACTGTTATGGTAATGCAAGGTAATGGTAATGAGGGCAACTGTAATGAACATGCATGTACATGTAATGGTAACCAGGGCAACTGTTATGGTAATGCAAGGAAATATAATGATAATGCCACTGTACTGGTAATGAAAGCAAATACAATGACAATGCAAGTAACTGTAACTGTAATGCATAATGGCAATGCAAGAAATGTGATTGAAACAATTGTGTCAGTTTATACACTTTTGTTTGTTTTTTTTTTATAGAGAAGAGATCATATCTGTATCACAAATCGTCTTCAACTGCACACTAAGGGAAGTTCGCTACTCAGTTTCAAAATTAATAGCTTTCCATAACTTTAGTATATATTGATATGGGATTAATTAAAGAAACAAAAAAGCAAAAAAAATATAGAGGTCAATGTGCTTGTTTTCGATATATTAAGCCATCGAAATTTTGGCGGGGAAATGTTCTCTCTTGACTTTTCATAGATTTATCATTGACAAGTTAAAGTTCTCAAAAACTTTAAAATATAAATAAGATTTTTATAAGACTTTTACAAATGGCTTATATTTATACATGTAAAAGGTTTATAAAAAGAAAAATTGAGGTCAATGGGAAAGTTTTTGGGAGATTGGGTTTCATATGTCAGACATGTACATATCTAACAATACTCATTTGTATGCTTCGGGGTTTAGCGTGGCGAGAAAAATGGTTGCTAAGGGTCCAGCTGAAGCCTACTTTCGGGTATAGGACTTTCTAGCTGAGTTGAGTACCCATTGGTTGCCTTGGGCTGTTTTCTGCTCTTTGATCGGGTTGTTGTCTACTTAGAACATTCCCCGTTCTAAATTATCTATTCTAAAGCTATATTCTGCTGCTCTTATTCTTAAATCGTTGGTAATGTACAGCGTCAGCACGATGCTTAATGCCTAATCTTTCAAGTGTCAGTTAATCTAATTTGAAACACTCCTTAATACAGTAGTTGATTTCAATATTTCGTTCAAATGTCCTGCACCCCGTACGAATTTTTTTTTTCCACACACACAAATAAAAATAAGGATCAATCATGCCGTGATCCCCACAACAAAACAAAATACATGATATGTGCGGTTGCCGATATTCCCGAGTAAGGTTGCAATTAATTATGCAACAAATGATTTAGATTCAATAACAAAAATGACCGAAAAACTAATGGACGATCTAAAATTAAAACAATATACCCGGCTATTATTATGATTTTGCAAACTGAAAATAGCTATTAAAACAAACGCAAAAAAAATAACTAAGATCAAAATGCACAGGCAAACAAAACATATGTTTGGTGCATTTCAAACGTGTACAGGTACATGAAACTAAGCTTCATTTTTCACTGATCTGATTAAAATGTTATCTATAGGTACATGCAATCCCCATATAGTTGAATAAATAAGTTGTGGTATTTTTACATTTTTTTAAACTTCTGCTTATCTGCACATTTTGTTTACAATTACGACATATTAACGATATAAATAGTTTTTATGTTTGACACTTATTTATGAATAAAGATAATATATATTAAGTTTCAATGACCGCAGTATGAGGGTCTGGATTGGGAGGGGTCTGTAATTCTGTTAACATTTAATTTTCACCCCTTTGTTCTCTAATCTTCAAAAAAATAACCCCTTTTTTCTCTAATCTTCAAAAAATTAACCCTTTTTTTTTCTCTAATCTTCATTTTTTTTGGCCCGTTATTCTCTAATCTTCATTTTAAGGGAATTATTCTTTAATCATTTAACCCCATCCAAACCCTCCAGTAAGCTGAAGTGTCCGAAAGTGTACCAAGGGGTAATCGATAAAGATTTTTCCAATTTTGTTTGATATCTGTCACCTCCCTGTTTATGTATATTGGTATAATGGTCGTTGAGACAGGAAGTCTATATATTCTTTGCAGATATTTTTGAGATTAGAGTTACCAATTAATTCATGAAATTTCTTTATTTATTTAAAATGTTATTAGTCTTAAATACATTTTTTTTTGTATTGGTTGCTATTGGCTATGAACTAATTATCAGTAACTACGAGTACTACTCTCAGATCTTTTCTTGTTTTTATGGATGTATGAATACCCTACAAACTGTGTGTTTATCAGAATAGTAGAGTAGAATGATATACAAATGGATGAAAATTATATATACATGTAACTGTTATTTACAAATATTAATATAATTTATAACAACAAACCACAGTATACTGAAGCGTATCACTAAAATATAATAGTTATAACGGTTAAGTTGAATTCACTGTCGTTTATTCATCATCCACATACGAATTTGTCTAGGAAAAAAATATGTCTCTGTACATTAACATCACTTTCAGGTATAGAAATTTGATTTTTTTCTGAGACAAGTGCATGTGACCAATCAGAAGAACTTGCGGACATCCGATATTCAGTACTTTGATTATTGTTTGTTCTTGTCTTGTACTGTAGCAGCAATGTCCCATGTTAGAGGAGAGTTGGCGTCTATAAACAGATTCAACCCGCCACATTCTCTTTGACTATATGTACCTGTTCCGTCTGGAGCCTGTAGTGTCACATCTTTTAAAAAAATGTTTTGTCATAATTTAGACCGCAAGGTTCTTTAATTTCAATTATTGTGTATTTTTCTTGTTGGTGGGTTTGAAAAGCCGACGTTACGGTATGGATTTTTCTCATTGTTGAAGTCGGTATTGTCAAAATTCCAATCCTAAATTCCAGTGTTGGAGTTCAAACATTCCCAGTTTATAAAAAGTTGTGCACCTATTATATCCAAAACACTGCACAGTTTTATCAACATAGATTCGTAACACTTCATCGAGATGAATATTTTGAAATAATAGTGAACAAAGGAACGAACTTGATACTCGCTCATTTATGCACTTTGAAGTTACATAAAAGATTATTTAACTTAAGATGGAATAATGTATAATTTATGTTTAAGTCTTACTTGTATAATATGTACATTAGAATACAAATGTGTGTAGATTTTTATATTGGAGGGGGGATATCTTGGTAACCTCTCCTGTTGTTGCATAAATTAATAATTAATTAACTCATTTGGATAGAATTTTGAAATCTGTTTACTTTTATCCTGCATTTCCGGTTGTTTTGTCGTTTCACAGAACAGCCGTCTTTGGCCTGTTTTTGTTCGCTAATACTATTTCTAACTTTAAAAAAAATAAGATTTTTACTTCTTGTTTAAAACCGTTTTTTGCTATGTCTATGGAAAAGTTGAATCCATCACTATTAAGTGTTTTGGAACTAACGGGGTGTATTAATTATGCACCTATGGAAAATGTCTTGGTAAGCATAAAATCATGTTTTTTTATTCGCATAAACTTCCATTCATAAACATATAGTACTAAACTAATTATAACGATAACTGCATGTTTAATATTCAAAGCAACAAAATCTTCTAATTTAAACATTTATTGCAGTAAAGGCTGTGGTGATTAATCAATCTTCTCATAAATATTTATCAACGTAATAAAAAACATGTAGTTAATTTTCTCAGAGTATTCTCAGTGAGACAACCATATCAAACAATTTTGTTTTATCAGAAAATAAACAACAGTCCTGGCATGGCTCTCCAATTAAGGTTCATATAAACACAAACTCGGAAAATACAATCCAAGTCGCCATTGAATTTTAAATAACAGTTGAACAATTGAAATCCAAGTATATCAAAAAGGTGTAAGTGAACATACTTTTCTTTTTGATAAAGTTATATAGATTACACTTGGGTTCAAGAAATAGTTGTAAAAACTAATAGTTACTATAGAGTTTCATTATAATGCGTCCTTCCCTCATGCAAGAGACTAAATGACATTGAAATTAATAATCATATTAACAACCATGTGCCACCGTACGGCCTTTAACAGTGAGCAAAGCAAAAACCTCATAGTCAGAAATAAAAGGCCCGAAATGACAGTTCAAAGAAGAAAAATAACGACCTAATGTGTGCTCTGCTTCTAGAGTGTTATCAAATATATCAAAATTGTAGATTACGTGTTTTCTGTTTGAATTCATGCTGGCAAGTTGATTATTTCCATATCTTTCTGATAATACATTTGAACGAAAAAAAGGAAAGATTTCACAAATGTTTGTTGCATCCAATCTTCGCTTTGGGGCCTTCTGTAAACTAAGGAACACCTTATTAAATTAGATATCGGATGAAATTATCTCTGGTTTGTTATGTTTCGAGTATTGAAATATGAATTTCAGGTTTTTACTTGAGAAATGTTTAAATAAAACTAAAATATATCGAAATGTATATCATGAAAGCATATTTGAAAAATGCACATTCGTTATAATTTCAAGTAAAAACTTTTTATCGTTAAAGGTGTCACACCACCAATTAAAAGTCCCTATCTGTTCAACCAAATTTTGCAATTTTCATAGCTTTCTAAATTTTTTATTTTATAATAAGTTTAACCTCTTAAAAACCAGGTATGTCATGAATCGTACAGGTATCACTTTTCTTTATGCCAATTTTCAACCTTTAAAGCCATATAAGAAAGAAGAGACCTTCCGAACTGATGTACCACTAAAAATTAAAAATAACCCCTGGTTTTCTTGAAATCTTTAATTAGTATACTATGGAGCGCATTAACCCTCAATTTTTAATGTCAACTCATTGATAGACAAGTAAATTTGGGCTCAAAATGGTCTTAATATATTTTTCTTTCATCAAAAGTTTCATTTCTGCAAATTTGTTGGGTAGTTTAAGTAAACAATGACATCAAATGCACTATTTTTTGTCCGAGTAGGCCAACTTTCACATACGCTCAAAAGTATGATTATCTGGCTCTTTCCAGATTGTCTTACGCCTCTCCAAATTTTCTTCTTCAACCCTCTGTTTCAGTGTATTTACTCTTTTCGACAGATAGAGCATTTTTGCAGCCAATGCTTCTTCATTGTCACATCCTATTTAAACAAGAAAATTTCAATTATAATACAAATAAATAGTTTCACAATTTTTTAATCAAATATACAAAAAAAGTGTGTTGTGATTTCCAATGAGACAACTATTTACAAGTTTACCAAATGAAACAAAAATTACCAACTCTTAGTCACAGTATGGAGAGTTGTCTCATTAGCACTCATACCACATCTTCCTATATCTATATGCAAAAGAACAATAATAATTAATGTTTTATATTATCATGTGGTATTATTTATCATTTGTCTTATAGATTTTGTTCAGATTGCTTGTTTGGTTAATTTGCTTTCTAGTGAATAGTTAGGGAAAAGTGATTAATACTTTTTAGAGAAAGTTTTTTTTTTCTTTGTACATTTTCCTAAAAATACAAGTGGAAAATGACAGCTCTCAGTGCGAATTTCCTAGTGAAAAAAAATGTGTCTTTAAAATATCGCAAATTCGAATTGATCACTATTTATGATTTCATGATATACATATACTTAATTACCACAGTTATCAATACGAGCTATCTTAGTGAGAATGTTTACCTGGAGACAACGGCGGTAAATATTTATTTGATATTCCACATACAATGCAAACATAATATCCGATATATGGAACTTGTTTATTTGATAAAACATGGCTCAAATACTTCCATCTCTTGATTCTTGCATTAGCAGATTCTACTACCCAACGGACCTAAAATGAGAAAAATAGTAATTTAGGGCTATTTTCCTAAAGCATGTAGTTTAAAGGTTTGGTTGGCTTGCTTGCTGTGTTTAAATAACTGTTTGCTCAAACATTGTAATAAAGTTTTGCAATTGCAAATAATACATAGGTAGGGCTTCAGTTTATATAATGCTATTGGATGCTTGAGTAAAACATTTATACGATAAAAGCAAGAAATCCAACCAAACCTTTGACCAACATGCATTAGAAAAATAGCTCTAAACATAAGGTCTGAAATTTATAATCGGTTGCAATTAAAACTATGTTTGTCAATGTCAATTATGTTATATACATTGTCATTTTTGCGAACAGTAACAACAATACCGTCACGTGTGCAGAATATAAAACGTTTATGGAAGGTGTGCTACCTTTTTATCGATTTGGTTTGTTTAATTGATATTTATGTGTAAAAAACTATTCATAGGGGAAAACAAAAAGATACGCAGTTCTATAAGTTACTTTTCTTTATTTTTATTAGTGGCACAATAGTCATAGTCTTAGCAGTAACAATGGGCATATTTAATGTAGGGTGTGCTTCGTACGAATAAGAGCATTTTCTGTGTAGCGATAAAAATATCTTAACATGATACTATATAAAGTGACGCAGTTTCAAAATTAGTTTTGAGAATTATACTACAGTTTTTGGCTGTAGGGGTACAAACCTTAGTAACTAATCTACTTGCATTGGCTTCATCTGTTGTCATCTGTTTTTGGCCTTTCATTAAAAAGCTTGGCATCTGTGCCTTTATCCCCAAATCATCAAGAAGCTCAAATGAGTCCCTGAATCCTCTGTCAACCACAAATATATCATCGTCTTGTACCCATTCTTTGATATCTTCTACATTTGTATTAAACATATGTTTGAGGATTGCTGCATCATTATTTTTGCAGTCGGCCAAGTATGGTCCCAGAACAGTCACAAAGTACCCTGTAGTAGTAACAACTACCATTGGTTTAACCAGCGGTCGTCCCTTGTGTAAGCTATATGACCGTCTTTGAGAATGAAAATTTCCGCTTTTTTGGATATACATAAAGGTGCAATCAAGCACTAAGATAGCCTGTGTGTTTGCTCCATCCCCAAATAAAGTCTGAGCTAGAGGTCGTGTGTGCATATTAACGACATCATCATGGCTGATGTGTTTAAAACCCAAATTTTCAGGTACGAAATTATTAACTAAAGCTTGTCTGACACATGAAATGGCTCGGCGTAAACTTGATCTTGATATGTTGAAAATGGTAGATAGCACTTTATTTGAAATTCTAGATTTTAATTTAAAAAGGAAAATTCCAAGAGAAGTTCTTGTGCTTCGTGTAGGTGTATTTCTTACTGTATTTTTGATGTAGGGATGAAGATCATTAAAGTTGTCCTTATTTATACCGGTTAAATTAATAAAGTCAGAGTCAGATAAAACTTTATCTGTATCAAAGTCAATTCTTGATTGTTCATTTTGTAATGCTGTGTATCTTAACTTCTTCAAAAGATCCATAATTGAAGATCTGTTAAGGATGACATTATCATTGGTACAGTTTATTTTACTTATTGCATCTTCTGTAAAACTATCTTCCGTCAAATGTCCCGGACAACAGCGACATCCCGCAGGAATTATAACCTCTTTTTTTAGAAATGCAGAAAATCTTGCTTGTGATGGAACAACAATTAGCTTTGGTCCGGGCTTTTTGCATATGAAACAGTATGAATGGCTTTTTGATGTAGAAGGTATTGAAAGAGATACTGATGGTGGACTGGATAAAACAGTAGATCTACGTTTTGCTGGTGGAGCATAATCTTCATCGTCAGATAATATATGCTGTACAACAGAGGATTGTCTGGTTTCCTGAACATAGTATTTGTGCCTACACGTATTGCATATTTTGTCTTCTTGTTTATATGTTATCAAAAAATTCTTCTTCAAATACTTTGCTACAGATTTATTGATTGATCTTCTTTCATGTGGTTTAGTCCTTTTATTGCATAGAACGCACGGGTAATACTTTGGACCGCTTCCAGGCATTCTGAAGTGAAATGAAGAAATGAATCTTAGTACGCGAACCACGATTGCAGTTTAGAACAGGAGATTTGATGCATGTGATAATGAACAGCAACCCAACAATATTTAACAGAGCAACAATTTTATAACACATCTTATTTTCAATTATTGTGTATAAACATATATTTTCAGGAATGAAACTTGAACAGTTAATGTGTAATAAAATAATTTAGTTCCCAGTCCTAACTCACCGACACTAGTAGTCACACTACAAACAGCCGTATTTGTAGATCATATCATATTTGATAATTTATGGGGGACTGAATATGCAGGTATCTTAACTTGTTTAATTTCTATTACACATCAGAAAGGCAAGTTCTATATAAAAATAAATTGTTGGATAACAATTGCTTTTTAAAAAAAAATCAAATGCCGAATAGAAACGTTTCAAAAAATGTTATCAATTAATCAGTAAGACTAGAAAATAAAACAAAATATCAAGGGATCCATTCAAACAATCACAGCTGACACAGGAATGAAAGTAATGCATTAGGTTTAATGATATTATACAAAAAAAAAGAAAAAAAACAAACTTTTTATACCAATGGGCAGCGAACCCATACTAGCTTTGTCATGCCACTCTAAAGAGTAACGCTCTTTTTTTTTATCTTTATTATATTCACAATTTATATATATATATATCACAGTTTGAATTACACATAAATGAAAACAATGTAGATAATTAGGCCTAAAAAAAAAGATATGTGTTTCCGGTAACATCATTTTGAAAAATAGGGTCGGTAGGTCGAAATTCTTTTTTTTTTTTTTTTTTTTTTTTTTTTTTTTTGACATGGATTTTAACCTATTTGGAATACCTTTTGACATTAATAAAATGTTTTACTGGCTTTCTATGCAAGAGGAAGCAAGAGAGAAAAAATATTATGTTATCTATCAGAAGCCTGTGTCAAAAACAGGGTCGGTTGATAAATTTTTGGAAGATCCAATAAAAAAGTTAGGGTCGGGGCTAAAAAACAGGGTCGGTCGGGTTACCGGAAACACGGATCTTTTTTTTTCTCGGCCTTATTGTCCTTTCTCTGAAATGGAAAATATTCTAATATAACATGTACAATCTATATATTTCCTTATTTTATTTCATCCTGAAATGACTCTCTGAAAATGAATTTTTATACTTTAATATTGATTTCCTTTTTTTTTCTTTTTCTTTTTCTAGTCTTAAATAAAATAATAAAAACAACAGTTCAACTATTACAAGGAGAGAAAAAAATGCGAAATGTTTAAATACTCAAATGATCTATTTTAATTAATGTTTGTTGTTTAATAAAAAAAACGGTTGGTTTCCAGACCAGAATTATGATACATCACAAAAATTATTTTAAAATTAATTCAAGTATTCAACATGTATTAATTGTCCGCTCCCTAAAACAGTTTATTCATCAAAACACCACAAACAAAGTTTGTGTATCTCTGTATATCTTTCAATCCTTGGAATACCACGAACATGACACTTTAATTCATCATCGTCCGATTTTCTAATGTCTCTAAATCTGTAGACGTAAGACATTGCGGTTTCATATTCCGTTTTATCAGTCTCTAAATTTACATGACGAACTTCACCTCGTTTTCCTATAGTACATATAACTACCGTGTCTCTCGTTTTTAATTTCCCTATAATACAACTTCCCTCTGATCGTTGGCTGTACACAACTTTCTGAAAATGACTGTCTGTACACGGACTCTTCTCTGTAATTGTAAATTTCGGAGCGATAGTTTTTATTTTATCTATTTGTTTATTTTCTTTATCCTTAACATCCGTGTGTAAATTCCGTTGAGTTCGTGACCCTTCACACACTATACTTTCCGTTAATTCATTGTCCTTTAAATTGATTGTTTTGTCCAGCGATACACAAACCGGCTGAACAACTTTCACTACAGGTGTAATGTTTACCTTTTCTGCTGGGGCTACTGATGGGAGATCTATCGTTTCATCGTGTAGCATATCATCACCCGATTCCATTTCCACTTCTGAATTATCGATATTAATGTTAAGTGTCTTATTAACATCGTCTTCTGTATTGCTTATTCTTTCTTTCAATGTTTTCATTCTTTTATTGTCTCTGTCTCTATTACATCTGGACTTATGCTTGATTCCTCTATTTACATGTATTGCATCGCCCCTTGTCCAAACCAATGAAATTCTCATTCTGTCACCAAGGTAATTGGAATTCCATGTTAATTGTTCATAATCATCTATAACACTGTTAATTAACGCAACTAAGGGCTTTGGTAATTTTTCCATAATGATTTCCCTTTAAAGTACCTCAACGTTTCACAGCAAAAAGTAAAGTTCACAAAATAACAAATACGCACAGTATAATTCTCAAAAATGTCAGTATTTCAACTTACATTACTGTTAGATAGTCACATTTACTTATTCCGGCTTGTTAAATCAAAATCCACTAGAAATAGTAACCCAATAACAGGAGCAGAAAATTACACGTCTATATCCGTTTAAGGTGCGCTCTACTTTTTGAGAGTAACGCTCTAACCATTACACCACGTCGTCGTACATTCCAAAGGAGGAAAACAAGTGGTACATAAATTCTTAAGTCGGTACTGAAGCTAGTCGTCTGCTTTTGTTTGTTTTTGTTTTTTTTTTTTTTTTTGTTTTGAACATACATGAGTAAAGATATATTACTGCTTCAGCATAGTTATTAGGATCTTTTTAAGATGGTTTTCGTAGAATAAATTCGGCCTTAATTTAAAGCTGCCCCATTTTTTTTTATAGCAAAGCCGACCAATCTTAAACATAACATTTCAAAATCCCTTTTAAGTGTTAAAATAACGTTGTTCACAATGAACTCTTAATTAATTTATTATCTACTAGTCATTTTATTTTCCACAAATTTGTCCTGTGTTTCAATAAAAATAAAAAACACGTTGTAACTACAGGAAAAAAATCTCCGTCGGCAGTTGACGAAGCTACGGAACTTGTTATTCCAATTTTGTTAGTTATTTAAATCTGTAAATTAATTTTGACTTACCTCAATATGTAATCTCCAAGAAAAGCATACTTCAGTTGCAAGAAAAGATTCACATAATGGTCTACAGTATATGTCAGAGAAAACAAAAATTACCGAATATGTCACCGTCCGGCAAAACTGCCTTCATCCATATTTCTGTTGGTAAGTGCAACAAACATGCGCAATGTAATTCCAATACACACAACAACAAAAAAACGAAATATGATAGAATGTATTCAAAATATTATAAAAAGAAGATGAACTATAAAAATTGTTTCTATTTTAATATAAGTTCGTGGTAGATTCATTAGACATTTACCACAAAATCTATCGTACATCGGAAATAACAGTGTCGAATCCGGATTTGCTTGTTTGCAAAAGTTTATTTTTCGATGTGGCCACAGGCCTCGACCACGCTCATAAATGTTGCAAACGATTTCAAAGTGTTAAACAATTAAAATGAGATTAGAATTACTTCGGTCGAGTCCTGTGGCCAATGCGAAATTTAACCAAGAAGTGTGAAATTCTTCGAAAATTTTGATGTTTTGAGCGTTCCGGTTCGATTTCGGGGGTTACGTCACATTAGTGATGTCATGAAAATCTGATTTTTTTTTTTAAATAACAAACACCGATATTAGTAGATATGTTTTAACTATAAGGGATCCACCTTGTTTATTTGTATTTTTTTGTCATTTCACAGGGCCAATATAGGCACTTCGTGGCCATACTCCTTTGCTACCATATTTATCAAATAACAAAAAAATCTAAAATGTTTCAAATTTATACTGATGCACTTAATAAATTATTTGTTTAAAGGGAAAGTTTTATTGTAGTCTGGAAATAGGCCAAGGTGGAATAATGATTTGTACAAGTTATTACCTTTTTCTCAATAAAAATTGGACAAGTAATTATATGTACAATTGTATTTGTACAAGTAATAACCTGTATGATGGCGTCATACAAGTAATTAATTGTACAAAATGTTTGTACAAGTAATAACCTGTACAGAATAATAACATGTACACGACATATATGTTGATAAGGACTGGTTTTATATGTATATATATATATATATATATTACATAAGTACGTCTGAGTCAGTGACAACCCTACAACAGATGTATCCATCGGATCGCCATCAATGATGGTGATACATGGCTGTGTACATAATGTATACGTGGAAAGGTAACACAGGGCCAGCGACAGACTTGGGGTCAATTACATTGGAATGTAATTAATTAAATTACACATTACATTGCAAAAATGATCAATTACACTAATTACACATTACACAGTTTTTGAAATGTAATTAATTAAATTACAATTACTTTACTAAAGTAATTAATTAAATTACACATTACATTTCATCATGATATTTTTTAACAATATTATAGATGTATATATATTAAATACATCTGTTAAATATTCATGTAAGCATAGTTTAAGCGTTGCATTTGATTATCATTAGTTATTTTAAAATATTTTTTTGTCATTTAGTCTGAATCTCTCTGGTCTGAACACTTTGACAGCAATTGTAAATGGTCTTTCGACAGGAGCTAATGTGGCAGATATTGTTTGATCAGAACATGGAAGTTCCATGATTAGAAGATCATCAAATTGATAGGAGAGGGAATTTGTTCCTATTAGCTTGCCAATACATCAAGGGGTATTTTGACTTCTCAGAAATTAAATTAAACATAATAAAAATAAAGAAATTATACATGTAAATGAATTAAAAATATTTTTGCTACTTAAAAAATATGAATAAGTGTGCTTGTCACAATATTAAAAATAATTTTTAGTACAAACAATGTATATAAAGTCTAAATATTAGCAATATTTTGCTAATTAGATAAAATACATGTAATAGTTGCATTGCCCCTGGACATTTCAATCTGATTAATTGCTGTTTGTTTTTACAGCTGTTAAATTTTATTTCTATAATCCTTTTGTGTATACTAATTTGACAAAATGATTGTGTGCAGTGATTTTAAATTCTAAATGAACTGTCTGAGAAGATTTTTTCACAGTGACACATTTTTTTGTTTTTGTTTAAGAAGGTGGTTAATTACTTATCAATCTATTAAGTTAAATGATCTTTCTTAAAAACTGAACAACACTAATATATGATTCGCACATTTGTTTTAAATTAAAAGACTATTAAAAAAAAATCTGTAGATCAAATAAATAATATAAAAACTTCAGAATCAATACAGACTTCATATATATTAAAAAAGTATGTGATATCAATATTTGAAAGATAAATATAATGTTACAATTTATATTATTAAACACAAATGCATTACACTTAATTACCATTACATTTTCAATTACCCCATCCCTGGCCAGCGAAAGCTCTTTTTAGAGAGCCCAGGTGGTCGTGTGGTCTAGCGGGACGGCTGCAGTGCAGGCGATTTGGTGTCACGATATCACAGTAGCATGGGTTCGAATCCCGGCGAGGGAAGAACCAAAAATTTCCGAAAGCAAATTTACAGATCTAACATTGTTGGGTATATATATATATATATATATAAAACCAGTCCTTATCAACAGATATTTGAAGTCATATCCTAGTGTAAACATATAACACATTCAGTTTCCTGCAGCTTCAAATCATTCTAAGAGTATACTAAAGTATTTATCACGTATTTATATAAATAAACTCATCATTTATACTAGTATTACTAGCAGTATCTCATATTCGAGGAGTAATTTGTTTGTTTTCAAATATATGGCATGACAATTTGAGAAAACACTGCTTATATTTTTTAAACTTTTAATGCGAAACTTACTCTTCGTTCTTTAGTTGGTTTTTGTAAACCTTTTATTCGAGCGTTAATACCGATGAGTCTTTTGAAAAACGCATGTCTGGTGTACATAATTGTAATCCTGGTATAAATGATGAGTTTATCTATATTAATACGTGATAAATACTTTAGTATACTCTTAGAATGATTTTAAGCTGCAGGAAACTGAATGTGTTATATGTATACACTAGGATATGATTTATCAGTCCTGTCAAATACAAATCAAGAAATTATTTACCAATATTACATTGTACAAATGGCATAGTACAGTAATAATTATCGTCTAGAAGAGATCTAGATACTTTTCACTATTAACTCTACCAGACAAACATAAGTTACAATTTTCTTTTCTGTAGATTTTCAGTAAAACCTTAAATTAACATTGAAGAATTCAGTGCTGTTTTCCACTATCAATAAACTATCATAGCAATTAATGTTTGAAAATAAGTTACAAAACAAATCTATTACAACAGTGCATATCTCATCTTGAGATGACATACAGTATACAAGGGGGGAATCTACGTCATCACGCAGGGTGTCGGCGATTGAAATTAGACCACCATCTTGTCGCTTCAAAGTAAGAAGTTTATTATGCCAGTTATATGAGGGTTATGATTATACAAAATAGTCCGCCAAAGACTATATAAAGTAGGAAAATAAATGAGCCATCGCTCAATATTATTGGTTATCTCAATTTTGCAAACACTTCGATACCAGTTTTAGGAATTAGGTCAAACATGCAGGATATCGGCAAAAAATTTCATAACAACATCTTGATTATCAAGAACCTCCTACTTTATCAACAAATGAACATGTCCAAATTCTTTATTGTACTCGGGAAAATACTTGTTACTCACAAATACCCGTCATTATGGCCGAAAAACGTCTTATTTTTAAAAAATAGAAAAAGGATGTCGGCAACACATCGAATATCGAAGGATGTCGGGGACACATCATATACTATTTTTAACACATATGTTATTAAACATGTGACTAGATCTAAATTCTTATTTTTTCAAATAAAACTAATGGTCATGACAAGACGCAAATCAAACTTAAACTTGTGCAGGCGGAAACGATCGCGAATACAACCTGATGTTGACCAGCCGATCAGATTGCCCACTAAACCGCCATCCTTAAAAAAATCAAAACCATGCAAATCCTCATTTGTCATCAAAATTAAAACGCCTGCCAAAAATATTAAGTTTCAATTAGGGGACGACCATTTGATATTCTGAGGGGGGCAGGAAAATTTGTTTATTTGTTTTTGATCGGTTATGTATTTAGAGGACAGACTATTTATTTTCTGCACTATTGAAGCAAGATTTTTCATTTTCATTAAAGCAAGGGACTGATTATTCATTTTCACAACTATAATTATGATATTCGAAAACAGACAATTTTTAAATGATTTGTTTATTATAAATAATACATGTATAGTCAAGTCATCATGTACCATTTAATCAGAATGAATCCTCCTCCTCTGTAGAAATGAATTTTTTATATTCCCAACTGCATTCATAGTATTAAAGTTTGGTTGTAACTCCTGTTTCAAAGAATCTGATGCCATCTCATACTTTCGATTAGACCTGCTGAGTTATTTCTTTTCGAACCATTGCAAGTCAGGTAATTTATTTTCAAACTACCACAGAACAAACCATTTATTTTTGTGATTATAAAGGTTGAGTTATTACTTTTCAAAATCCTCCTGCCCCCACCCACCCCCCCCCCCCCACCCCCAGAAAATCAAATGGTCGTCCCCTTACTGAAGAAATTTCAACAAAACCGCCAGTAGACTTGAGCAAAGGTCACGATAAAGGACCAACAGGGCCATGCATTCGATTGTTCAATCCACCATTTATTTTCTTAAAATGTCCTGTACCAAGTCAGGAAAAATGCCATTGTTATATAATAGTTCGTTTCTGTGTTTGTTACATTTTAATGTTGTATTTCTGTTGTTTTCCTCTTATTTTTGATGCGTTTCCCTCAGTTTTAGTTTGTAACCCGGATTTGTTTTTATTTCTCGATTTATGAATTTCGAACAGCGGTATACTACTGTTGCCTTTAAAAAACACCCGGTATATGTAGGGCCAGATGAAATGTCATATATATATATATATATCGTATCAAAAAGACTTGGTCCAATAAATGACCCCTGTGGAACCCCTGGCTTAACTGAAACTAAATCAGATTTTCACCTTCTAAAACTATTTTTTTCACGAATATTTACAAAAATTGAATCTTGAAATTGAATGCATGAAATGGAAACAAGCAAGGAACACTAATCCTGCTTTTTTTTTTATCGTATCTTCATAATGGTTGATAAAATCAAAGGACAATAACATTAATAATTTATTAGTGTGTCCCCGACATCCTTCAATATTCGATATGTTGCCGACATCCTTTTTTCTTTTTTTTTTAAAATAAGACGTTTTTCGACCATAATGACGGATATTTGTGAGTAACAAGTATTTTCCCGAGTACAATAAAGAATTCGGACATGTTCATTTGTTGATAAAGTAG
The DNA here is from genome assembly GCF_965363235.1 of Mytilus galloprovincialis. Lineage (NCBI taxonomy): Eukaryota > Metazoa > Mollusca > Bivalvia > Mytilida > Mytilidae > Mytilus > Mytilus galloprovincialis. The sequence continues at coordinate 5,435,688 of NC_134839.1, read as the reverse complement.
GCGGTTCTTGATAATCAAGATATTGTTATGAAAAATGTTGCCGATATCCTGCATGTTTGACCTAATTCCTAAAACTGGTATCGAAGTGTTTGCAAAATTGAGATAACCAATAATATTGAGCGATGGCTCATTTATTTTCCTACTTTATATAGTCTTTGGGGGACTATTTTGTATAATCATAACCCTCATATAACTGGCATTATAAGTAAAATTCTTACCTTGAAGCGACAAGATGGTGGTCCAATTTCAATCGCCGACACCCTGCGTGATGACGTAGATTCCCCCCCCCCTTTTGGTATAGATTTATGTTGTACAGAAAAAAAAAAACACGGATGAATATTTCAAACAAGATATAGAAATATGGTAATACTCAGCAATACACTACTAGAAATACGTATTTATTCAAATTATATATATTCTGAAAATCTTTTTGAATATGATTGAGTTCCTGTTTATGTATATTTGACGTCATTATTTTACTTACCAGAATTGTGACAGAATCCACACGTTTTACGACAAAGGGTAAAAAGATCAAAAGCGTAACGTCTATCAATACACATTCCTCTCCAAAGATCGCACTGTGGAGAAATGTCAAAACAGATGTTTTCGTGACGTGTATACTTTTTTCTACAAACGGAGCGTAGGTATTTCTTGACCTCCAGTGATATAATTGGTTTTTATTTGTTGTTGCTGGAAGAGAATAAATATATATTAAGGCAAACACAATAATATGAATAAAACTAAAAAAATAAATTCAAAAATGCATTAAACAAACAAATTCAAGTACTATTAGTTACATAGTGTGCTAGTGACCTAATACGGTATATATGGGGTCAGTAAATTCCATATGGGGTGAAAGCAAAGCTTGAATCCAAATATGGAATTTACAAACCCCATTAATACCGTATTACGTCACTAGCACACTATGTAACGAATTAATCTTAACGTGTGAAATGTAGACTAATGACCTATCAAAATGAGCATGTCTTCAATACCGTTAAATCTACTTCCATTGATCCTACAACAACAGATGTAAATAATAACAACTTGTTAGGTTTAAATGTGTTTTATGAATTTATTTCAATCATTATCATCATCACGAATTTCTTTGTCTGTTGAAACTTTAAGATTTTTTCTCAGTACCGTTTTATTTTTATAAAGGGACGTTACACCACTACTAACCGTGTATGAAATAAGCCCCCCCCCCTTCCCTACTAACCTAATATGGAATATACACGGTCTCCACGCGGACGCTTTGAAACAATCATATTCCTATAAATGTAAAGGAGGTTTCTTATAACATACATGTCATAATTTTGAATTAATTTATCAACCCCACTTCAAACTCCCTGTATTAACAAAAAAACGCAATGCAAAATTGAAATTTTAATTTTTCATATAAGAACTTTTTTAATATTTGGATTCTATCAACAAGATAGGCCTTGGTATATATATGATTTTCTCAAAAAGATTTATCTCAAATTACCATTTCAGTCTCAGATGTCAACTTTTTCATAAAATTGCAATACCTAGAAATATTTTGGACAGATTGTATGATTATAACCCATTTTATTCTATTGATAACATAGTTTGAATTGCTTCAAAATTTTATTTTGGCAGGTTTAGCATGTTCAGGCGCCAGCTTATATTGAAATATACCATTTTAGCTTATTACTATTCATAACTTTACATATATCAAACATATTATCTTACTTATGAATAATATTCTTTGTCTCTGTAGACTGATGTCCTGTAATAAGATAAGTAAGAGGTTATTCGCAATCAAGCTCAGGACGTATTTTATATGATAAGTTCCTATTATACAATAGATAAAGAAGCTGTCATCTGTCATGTAACATTCAAGAATTTACTACGCCACAATATTAATAACTCATAGATGATGTCAAAGTACATATATGATTCATAAAAATAAATCTTACGGTATAATACCATACACACTATATCAAAGAGATATAATTGAACTCGTTTGAATTTGATTACCAAACATTATTATTCATCTCTTTTCTAAATCTTGAAGAGCTTAATTTTTATGATATAATAATTGCATATAGATACATATATATATATAATAACAATCTACTACATGTACATATAACTGACCTTCATAGAGACCATTATCACAGCGCTGACCTTCTCTACATTTTGTACACGAATTACCAACAATATATGGATCTTTTCCAAACACATTGCCACTGAAAAAAAGTTTTATTTTTTAGACAGGACAATTTCGAGTTTGAAATAATATGGGCACCTGTCTGTAGTTGAAGATTGATGGAGGCCTTTTTTATGTACATTGGCTTTATTTGTATCGTTAGGGCTGCTTTAAGATTGACTTTGACTCTTATTACCCTCTTATTATAAGAAGATCCGATTCATTTTTTCTTAGAATGTCCACTCTACATAAACTTTAGAAACAGCTCTTTAAAAACATTCAACACTTAGCTGATATCTCCATAGAACATATTTTATTTGGAACAGACGAAATTACTGTTGAACAAAACACAATCCTTTTCAGAAATGTACATAGTTATATACGCCATACAAAAAGATTCTTTGATTAATATTGCTGTATCTTAAAATGTACTCGTATCCAACTGTTATACTGTTTAAACATACTATATCAATTGTATATATTTTTCATATTGTACTGAAGTATATAGTTGCTGTCATCTTGAAATTTTGTATATTGTACTAATATGGAGAGGATGATCTTAAGTTGTTATAACTTGTATCCAATCCTATTGTATATTTAGACAATAAAATATGTTTAAACTAACTACTTATGTGTATAGTATCAGTTTAATTGAAGTCTGGAGCTGGCATGTCAGTTAACTGCTAGTAGTCTGTTGTTATTTATTTATTATTGTCATTTTGTTTATTTTCTTTAGTCACATTTTCTGACATCAGACTCGGACGTCTCTTGATCTGAATTTTAATGTGCGTATTTTTATGCGTTTACTTTTCTTCATTGGCTAGAGGTATAGGGGGAGGGTTGAAATTTCACAAACATGTTTAACCCCACTATTTTTGCGCCTGTCCCAAGTCAGTAGCCTCTGGTCTTTGTTAGTCTTGTACTATTTTTAATTTTAGTTTCTTGTGTACTATTTGGAGTTTAGTATGGCGTTCATACTTTGCTCCCTCTGCCTCTACACCAACCCCTACCACAACGCCCACGTGTTCTAGTAGATTTTGGTGGCATGACTGTATTGTTTCCAAAAAATCTCCGTTTTAATCAGAAATAGAAGGAATGGAACTATATTGATATGAAACACGATATTGACGGTATTGCTGAGAACGTAGTAAGATCGCGATATGAACGTAGTATAATCGTGGTAAGAACGTGCTATAATCGCAGTAAGATCATGTTGCAATCGGATAACTCGTGGTATGGTTGTAGTGAGAACGTGAAGAGCGTAGAAAGATCTTTATAAGCGTAGTGAGGTCGCAGAATAAGCGCGGTGAGAACGTGGTTTAATCGTAGCGGGATCGTTGTAAAAGCGTTATTAGGACGTAGTAGCATCGTAAAAGCAACGAAAATTAACATTTTCATGCCGCTCATACCGCGACCTCACCACGATCTAAATTTATTTTAGATCGCGGTGAGCGTGGTGCGATCGTGGTCTAGTGGGACTGGGGCTTAACACACGGATGCATAGCCAAACACTTCCTCAAAGTACTGCGAACTTTTTCATTTATCAAAGGTATTACCATAACGAGCGTTCAAGTAAAATTGTATTAGACTTTGAATTGATTTTCATGATATGAATGCACGAAATATGTTTAATAGTATACAGTTATAGCTACCACATTTATGACGCAAGACATGTTGAATATCTAGATATAAGAGGCCTAGAGCCATACAAATGTCAGGTGATGGATATGTCCATATTACATAATCTTTTCTTGATTTTAGTACTTCAAAATACCTCATTACGATTTTTGACTATGATGACATACACTATATATACTTGTGATTCATTAGAACGTTTATGTGTATAATTCAAATATTTCAACTAAAGTTATCCTCTTCAAAATGAAAGGTAAGAATGAAATTGTTGTATAAAATATTTTGAAAAATTCTAATAGGCAAAAACTAGTTGTTTATTAATTAAGTATAAATAGTAGGATAGTGTGTAAGCTTGTTGACTTACTGCATCTGGTTTCGCTTTTTTTTCAGAGTTCTTGCTTTGTCCGCAATTTCTGTTTGTTGTTTATTAATTAAGTATAAATAGTATGATAGTGTGTAAGCTTGTTGACTTACTGCATCTTGTATCGTTTTTTTTTTAGTTCTTACTTTTTCCGGAATTTCTTGATTTGTCCCTTTCTTGTCGATTCCAGAGATTTGAACGTCTACAAACTATTGACGCCTTAATTTACACACGGAATTCATTGTGTAAATATGAGTTCCAACGATTAAACAAAATCTGAAAACATTAGAAATTAATGTTTCTGATTTTTTGGGGAAAAGACAATTGTCCTAGATAATTCTCAAATTAAAAGTACATTTGGAACTTACGTGCTTGCTAAATTTTAAATATTCTAAACTAGTTGATTCAAAATTAAGAGTAGTCTAGAAAAAAATATGTTAGTTTGATGGATTTACCTACGGAAGAAAATGGTCAAATCCTGCGACCTATTCATGATATTTATAACTGCAGTCATAAAACTTTACATTAGAAGATTCAGCTTTAAGTCGATTTAATACGGAATTTACCTGTCTGATTATTTTATCTATATCATTTATGTTTTATCGGCAGCAGTTCTTTTGCGCCAATTACTGTTTTTCAGGGGTATCAATTGCGCTAAATTCTATTTTCAAAATGTATCATTTGCGCCAATAATCGGAACTCATTTGCGCCAATTTACCTGTACACATATCAATCATAAACATATTAATGATTAATAATTGTTCTTATTTTTGGCTTAAAAATTATCATATGATCGGAGATATTTCACCATGAAGATGAGCATCTGGAGAGAAATGACTTGAAATGCAGTAGACAGTCCATGCACAGAAAGAGAAGAAAACGTATTGCTTTGCTGAATATTTAATATAAGATATGTCAAAAGAGAAGAAAATATAAGCTTTTGCTCATTATGTTTTGCTTTGCTCCCACCATCCATATGGGCGGAAACTCTATCTACCGCAAGACGTACTAGTAATGGAGCAGAAGCATTCCACTGGGAATTATTATGAACTGTTTTATGTATTTCATCCTTCAATGTTTGTCTTTTTGGACAATGAAGTGAAGTTACAAGCTACTACCTACATTAAATTAGGAAGTTCCCATGCAGCAGCAGTAAGAAGAAAGTATGTTTCAGAAAAGGAAACATTTGCCGTGTAAACTGCCGTTTTCAAGTCCGAATAAAGGTGGAGGGAAGTCATTTTTCTTCTAATTGGCGCAATCGTATGATTTATTTTTGGCGCAAATGATACCATGTAATTTTAAAACAGGTGGCGCAAACGTAGCAGTGGAGAAAAAAGTTGTGGCGCAAAAGTACGCATTTTTGGCGCAAACGGATCTCTCCCGTTTTATCAACACCTTCACCTTGTTATTATATCTACTATTGCATTACTAAAGGGTGCCATACTTCTGGAGCAGGATATGATTACGCGTTTCTTTTTTAAGTAAATAAGTTGAATATGAATTATATAAGCATTGAATACCTTAACATACTCAGAAATGTTAGTCGTCTTAATTTTGTATATTACAATCATATAGCATAGTGTAAGACTTGAATGATGTCTTAGAAAATTTATGGAAAACTAGTTCTAACTAGTACTTGTTTGAAGTAAGTTAATTTGTAGTCTTTGATGTTCCCGACAAGCAAATGTATTATAAACTAATGATTATATTTTGTCAATGCAAGCATGTAAACATTTTATTGATCCATCTTCTGATGAAGTTTTTTGGTGATTTACTAACATGTTATTGCCAATAACTGGTAAACTGTCAATCATTAAACAATGAATTCTTTAATCGTGTTTTTTCAAGATCAGACTTGCAAAAATGACAGATATATCGTCTGCCAGCACTCAATATATAAATAGACGTGGATCAAACTGAAAGTTAAACCTAAATGGGATTTCCATTAGCAATTAAAATGGTTTACTGGAAAGCTCATCTTCAAAATAAAATGTACATTTACGCGCTCAGTCGAAATTTCTTATGTTCAAGTTAAAACCCATGTTCCGTATTGTGAGAGGGTTTTTAGTGTCTTCAATAAGCATGAACTATTTGCTTTTTAGCAAACAACAATTGATCCACAGCAGAATCTTACTATGATTTCGAAACGACAGGTTTTAGTAGAATATCAAGTATATTCGCATTATAAAGACGCAGAATTGAGTGTCTAATATATTATGTGTACTGCAATATTTTGTAAACTAGTACTACATTATATACACTAAGAATTAAATGTCGTTCGTATTTTGTATACTACAATATTTTGTATACTACTATACTTTGTATTCTAAAATATTTTGTATACTACAATATTTTGTATACTACATAATATACACTCATAAATGTGTGTCGTCTATATATTGTATACTACACTATAGGATAAACTTGGACTTGATTAATGGATTAGAAAATTTACAGGATACTGATTTTAACTAGCACTAGTTAGAACTTAGACTTATTTTGTCGTTTCAATAACAAATCTTTGTTGTTAGCAACCAGCAGTTGCAACAAAATGAAAACACCACGTTACAAATTTGATGCGTCCAAATTATGTATTCTGCAATGGGGATTTTATTTTGTAAATACAAACATTAAAACATGTCAAGTGTGTTGATCTGCATAAGATTGTAGTTCATTGGTTGTTAATGACATGTTATTGTTGTGAAGACTGTTTATAATCGTGATTTTTTTTTACAAAAAAAAAGGAAAACAGATCATTGACAATTTCGTCCTCATTGTTCATAGTAAGTGATATTTTGTATAATTTTTTTTTTTAGAGAAATTGTCCTTTGAAATATTGATTTAATATTTAATAAGGTGTAGTTCAGAATTATGCTAGGAGTAATGCATTTATAGTGTAGGATATGTATCTGCTATAGTAAAATAATTTCGAATTATGGCTGAATTTATATAAATGACAATCAGTACACAAAAATTCATAATGTTGCTTTGGATACAGCTCTACCTAGCAACAAGGTGTTTTTAACTCTTTTTTCCAGCTTCACTGATGAGTCGTTTGAAGACGAAACGCGCGTAAATACAAAATTCCTATAATGTTATCTTTGACAAATTTATTTAAATGATCTAAAAAAAAAAACAAACTTAAATTATATTGTTTTTCTGATCAAAATTATACAATAATTTTAATCTGTTTAGCAAATTATCCGAGATCTTACAGTTAACAATGTGAAACTTAAATAGAAAACATATAAAAGACAGATGCAAGCAAAGTAACTTGGTTCACATAACAACCAAATAATCAAATATTTTCGAAGTGGAAAAATGTAATAAATTGGGCGTTTCAAACTGTTTATCTCCCTTTACCTGGACGATAAATTCAATTATTTTCATCATACTATTGCAGTTGACAAGATTACAGAAGCCCATTTATGATCTCTCAAAAATATATTATGAATTCGAAATGACGAATTTAAATCGTTATCACAAATTGCATAATTCGTTATAACAGATTGAATTTGTGATAACGAATTGGTGAAAATCGTTATAATTGACTTTGTGGTTCGAAATAACGAATTAAATGATCACCATTTTTTGTTTTTTGTTTCTTTTAACGAAATAAAATCGTAACATGGTTAAAACGGGTTATATTCGTGATGACGAATTTGTAGAATTAGTTATCACAGTTTTTTTATAATTTATGAAAACATTTGAGAAATAAAAATATGTCGCCTATTAAAGATTTTTCCAAAAATGATAATGTTGTTCTGTATGTTGTGATATGTATGCACTCTTTTCTCTATAGTCATGTAAATTGGTTATTTGTACACAACCTTATTCACTTTTTTGTACTTATATAATGTGAATAATGTGTGTACACAATTTCAAAGATAGTTTGTAATAATTAATTTGAAGCAAAGTCATAAATAATTTTTGTAAAAATGGATATTTTAAGTTAAATTTCAACCTTTTTGGGAACAAAAAATGCAAGTTAACAATTCATTTGACTTAAAGGAGCCGAAGGGTTAGATTGTCAATTTCATCATTCATCTCAAACTAAAAGTGTTTTTTTGTTTTTCTTGCGAAATTTCAAATTGCTTTATTTCCTTTTTGTTTTTGTAATTTCTTTACAATGCATCACTTTGATGTTTCTACATGACTTATATGTTTCATCCTTTTGTCGTAAATTCATATGTCTGGTTTTGCTTTAATCATATTATGGCATTTATAGTCTGTGGATGTGATGGGTTTAAAGAAGCTTTGGCAAATAAAAGACTGGTTTGGCTATACCAAATTTACCCAGTCAGGTAACATGCACAACAATGTAGTTAAACATTTGTGTCACATTTTGTTAAATTGTCTTTCTTTGTGTGTGTTTGTATACTCTCACAAGGTTTTAAATAGTATTTGTTTTGACAATATGTAATTTGTTTTACAACTGCAGTGAGCATCAATGGAAAAACATAGTCTTTTGAATTAATCGAATTCATTTTTCCGATGTAAATCTTTCCTTCACAGGAAAAATAATGAATTTACATTAAATCAAACTTAGTTGCAGTACAAGAGGGACGAAAGATACAAGAGGGATAGTCAAACTCATAGATTGAAAATAAACTAACAACGACATGGCTAAAATAAAACTACAAACATACAAATAATAGTACAGAAGACACAACAAAGCAAACTAAAGACTAAGCATCACGAACCCCACCAAAAACTGGGGGTGATCTCAGGTGTTCCGGAAGTGTAAGCAGATCCTACTCCACATGTGGCACTCGTCGTGTTGCTTATGTTATTACAAATCCGATAAATAGTCTTATTCTTGTGTACAATTTGGAAATTAGTATGGCGTTCATTATCACTGAACTAGTATATATTTGTTTAGGAGCCAGCTGAAGGATGCGGGAATTTCTCGCTACATTGAAGACCTGTTGGTGACCTTCTGCTGTTGTTTTTGCTATGGTCGGGCTGTTGTCTCTTTGACACATTCCCCATTTCCATTCTCAATTTTATTATTCGGTAATTCACATTCGTGAAAAGGAAAGGGGATTGAAGTTACGACATAACGAACATATCATCTGTGAAACGGTTATTCCATAACGGTCAACCAACTCGTGATTGCGTGATTGCGTCCGTAAAATTTACAATATAGTACATGTAGTAGGATACAAATGTAATTTATATTTAAAAAAAATAGTATATCTATTTGCGTGTCTATTGCACATATCATGAGGTATGGTAAAAACGTAAAAACATAATTAGTTGTATACACCAGTTTTCGTAAGAACACCTCATGTTGTACATATGTTGGTACTATATCAAATTGATACTAGTTACATGTATATCAACGAAGATGATGTATGTTTCACTCAAAAACCTCGAAGATTCAAAATATAGGTGGAAATTAAATCACTAAACGTGTTGAATAATTTATTATGGTTATTACTAAAAACATTTAGCATGTCTGACTTCCAACATTGGAGAGTTAGAATACTTCTAGCACATACTTGCATCAGCGCGGTCCTAACTTACAGCAGAATGTGCCAATAATATTGTCTAAACTTGTATGTTTTCGCAATTCATAGTATTTGAAAACTGATGTTTTCTTTTGCCAATAAAGGTTTATTATTTGTGCTTTTGGCAATACTTTTTGCCGAAAGTGCAAATGGGACTATACGAGTCCCGAACAGACAAATGTGTCCAGATGGCCTTGTCCCAGATCAAGTTTTCCCAGATAAAGTTCGATTGACATGTAAGCCTGGACCTGGGTCTGGTAAAAATGTCAAGTGCAAAACCTTTGGTAAGTATTTGATTTAGACTAATATCGTCATCATGAATTTATGATTTCAACTTTAAAACTTAAATGTATAGTAAGATGCAGACAGAAAATCCGCAAATGTATTATAATTAAACTTCAATTATTGAAATAAAGATTACATGAAAGAACATGACTTTTTTACCAGTCTGTTAACGATTTGCAAAGTAATGATAGTGATAATTCATATATAAAATATTCTGGTTTCTAAATTTCAAAATTATGTATATTGTGTTTACAATTTGATAAACGTCGATTTTTCCTAAAGCAAACAAGATTTTTAAATGTTACAAACGTTCGAGTATATAATGAATTAAGCGCATCTTGTGTTCCAATGTTAGGTCAATATATAGATTCCTGCTTTTCAAAATGTCTTTTTAACTTTGTGGCCCAAAACGTTATGCATTAATTTGTTACATATGTTTTGGTAGCTTCAACGGTGGGCAGTTTTTTCCAGTGTCCTAAACATGGTTATTATACTGGATGGTTCAAACTAGGTTTGAAACGAATGTTGAGATGTTGTAGAGAACCGGGTAAATATATACAATGTATATTAATGGCATGGGATCACTCCAATAAAACTTGTGGGTCAGGAAGAGCAGATGTTGAAACAATAAGCCAATATTTGAGCAAGACAAATAGATGTCAGTCATATTTTCCTTATATCAGACTGAATAAATCAAACATCATTTTTAGTCAAGTGAAGTATAATTAAAATAGACTGTCATACAAGTAAGAGGTTTAGCTAACTTTAAAATCAGGTTTTATCTACCATACTTAAGAAAATGCCTGTGCCAAGTGAAGGAATACGACAGTCATTATCCATTCGTTAGATGTGTTTGAGCTTTTGATTTTGCCATTTGATTAGGATATTTCCGTTTTTAATTTTCCTCGGAGTTCAGTATTTTTGTGATTTTACTTTGTTAACACTTGCATTAAAAATGCGAACATTTCAAGCCTAAAATCCGTTCATACATAATGTAAAGATACGCAAACCTGTTTCAACCGAACTATCTTAAATTGTGATACAGCTCGTAAAGTTACTAGAGCTATGTATTTATCTAATCTACAAATTCTTGTAAATTAAAGAGACCGGGCGGGTTACTCTCAGGGTAATGCGAAAACAATCTTAAGCTTTATTTGTCTCATCAGATGGATAGTTATAGCTCTCTAGTCTGAATTCTATATCAAGTCCATACCAACTGTGGCCAATCTCATATGCATGGGACACGTGAAGCAGGTGACTTCCCTCCTGCACAAACGAATTATTATCATTATCGTTTTCTTCGTTCTATTGTCCATCTTTGGAACGAGATTCCAACATATATTATACAATCCTTATTATATATCACCAAAACGTTTTTTGAAGAAAACTAAGGTTCTCCTTAATATGCTAGAGTCACAAATTACAGCACTTGTCTGAGTGAACACTTGTACAAATATATTACCTTCTGCTCCATTTTGTAAATGCAGATAGATTGAATCATTTGAACACATTTTATTCCGTTTTCCACATTACCAATGTTTCAGTTAGTTTATGTTGTTCACGCATCCTTATAAATATAAAGGAGTTTGATGCGACTGTCATAGAAGTGAGAAGTTTAGCGCTATAAAACCAGGTTCAATCCACCATTTTCTACATTTGAAAATGCCTGTACCAATTCAGGAATATGACAGTTGTTGTCAATTCGTTTGATGTGGTTTGTCATTTGCTTTTGCCATTTGGTTACCGACTTTACAATTGAATTTTCCTCGGAGTTCAGTATTTTTGTGATTTTACTTTTAGACACATCAGCCAAATATACTAAACTTATTGTAAGGTATTCCTTTGAAACTCGGCATTGAAAATACCACAATCAATTTTTGTTCGATATCGAGGTTACTTTCTACTATCAAGCAAACTGTCCAAACATTTTCGTTTTATTGGACAAATTAACATTAGGAACATATTATATTACTCAGTAGAAAATAAATCAAAATGATAATTTAGAACCTTGTTTGGCTTGAATCACTGTTATGGTTAAACGTGTCCAAGGAATGCTGAGTTCAAAGTGTGTAACCTAATGTGTATAATGATAAAATGAATTAAAAAAGGGATAAAGTTCCAATTTAACCATGTCGAGGGAGTCAAGTACCGCATCGATTGTTGTGTTAGATTATATTGACCGTCCACTTCACTCTCTTTAGGTATACAATACTCCCGCAAAGATTGCAGACTTGTTTATAATGACATGATTGCACGAGGAAAGATTTTTAGAGTTGATAAAGGGAAGTTTATCACCACATCTTGGTCTCCAGATGGCGGGTTTGTATTAACGTTGTCACTAAATATGATATCCATATGTTTCAGTTAGGAAAAGAAAGATAACTCTTGTTTTTCATGACTATATGTACTCAGTTCCTTATGTTCTCTAATATATATTACACCTAAAAAATGTATAATCTAAGCGTAATCAGAGGTTTGAAATATGATCAAATAATGTAACCCTTGTTAAAACTTGGAATAGAAATTGATGATGTTTAAGTTTGTTACCGATGGTTCAAGCTCTGCATATATTTTTTTTTTCGATAACCAAAAAAAAAAAAAAAAAAAAGCAAAAACAGAACCCACTTCTCTTGTAACAAATATAAAAAAAGAAGATGTGGTATGATTGCTAATGAGACAATAATGTCCACAAGAGACCAAAATGACACAGACATTAACAACTATAGGTCACCGTACGGCCTTCAACAATGAACAAAGCCCATACCGCTTGGTCAGCTATAAAAGGCCCCGATAAAACAATGTAAAACAATTCAAACGAGAAAACTAACGGCCTTATTTATATAAAAAAAATGAAAGAAAAACAAATATGTAACACATTAACAAACGACAACCACTGAATTACAGGCTCCTGACTTGGGACAGGCACATACATAAATAATGTGGCGGGGTTAAACATATTAGCGGGATCCCAACCCTCCCCCTAACCTGGGACAGTGGTATAACAGTACAACATAAGAACTAACTATAAAAATCAGTTGAAAAAGGCTTAACTCATCAGATGAACAAAAATACAAGTGGACGTGGCTGGGTACTTATACATCCCGCCACAAAAAGACACAATGAACAGATCTGAGAGTACTCGCAGTTATCTGACAGCTAGTTCAAAGCCACTAACAACTAATAAAAAAATCATGCATCTAAGACTAAACTATCAATCCGTACACATCCAACATCTAATGAATTTAGTGTAAAGACGTCATAAACAGCCAGAGAAAAACATGACCTTCTGAAATGCCAAGTTACAGGTATCGACAGATTGTAGATCCATGAATATGTATATGTATATAACATACTAGTAATATTTAGTTAGCTTTTAATTTACTGATAACAAAATCAAAATCATACCAATAAAAACAATATAAATTTTATTACAGTGTAAACTTCATTTGGTTTCTTTAGAACTTTACTTCTAATTACTAGTAACACGTACCCTATGATGACGTATGCTTTCAAAATACGTATCTTGGAAATAATATATTGCGCAAGTTTGAAGAATACAAAAGTGCAAACCGCTATTTAGTTTATTACATATGGTACACATTAACAATGGACACAAATGTATAATCAACACAACATAAAACCAAAACAGAATCAATCCATAAGTCTTACATGTATTTATATTAGATTATTAATTATGAAAAAAAAACGGTGACTAGTCTAATTTTAGAAACGATCGCTTTGGCGCTGAGATGCTGTATAAAAAGTTTTAAAAAAAGGATTAAGCCAATGAAGTGCGTCATAGAGCTTCCAACAAAAAAAAACACAAGGTTTGAATGGTCTTTTCAAAGCACTGAAAGTAAACTCAGTCTTGGTCAAATTCACTAAATGGTCTCATATTTACGCACAAATGTATTTCTGGGGCAGACAACCGTCGCTTTAGCAGTACTTTTGACATTGTAAAACAATTTTCTCTATAAAATCATGTTTTCTTTTTTCAGGGTAACTTGGATCCAGTATCAGTGTGTATACAATACTAGTCCTGCATTCACATATAATGACTATTTCACACATGGTGGTAACTGGTAAATTGTGTGTCAATCTCAAAACTGATGACTAGTTTATAAAAGTTTCATATACAAATGAATCCTGACTTTGTTATAACTTAAATACAATAGAGCAATGTTGGGGAAAACGCTCTGATTGTTTAGTTTATACGACCTTACCATATTATTCATTGAACGCACTTAATGAAAGTAATGTTGGCATACCTTTTTGAGGTAAAAATAATCCAAATGTTCAATACGCAGTTGAATTTGTAACATTCAATATGTTCAGATGTGTTTAAAAGAAGATTTGTCAAAAATTAGATGTTATATTCATTGATTTTTAACATGATGAATAATGAAAATGTATATTATTTTAATTGTCTGAACTAAAAACAATATTATATATTTTGCGTCTGGGAGCAATATAAACATGATAAAAGCAGAAGCAAGACAATGGTATACCGAAAAAAAAACTTTACATTGCAAAAAGATGCACTAAAAAGTTAAAAAGATCGGTGAACAAACCTTTAAACAGACTTTTCCGGAATGGGTATATATGTCTGGTCTTCAATATTATAATTTCAAAACATGTTCAGGAGAAATGTAATCTATCATTAAAAAAAAAACTTACGCCTCCTCAATTTCATTGACGAAAGCGATGATTCCATGAGGGAAATCTATAGTTCAAACTAGAAAACAACTCGGAAATAGTAAGTATAAATTCAGTTGCTTACATAATTGAGGAGAAATGCTTTATGATGAATATAAGCTATCTTGTTGATTATCATTGTTAAGATGTTGATAGTAATTTTATACCAAATTGTTCAAAATTTGACTGCACTGAGAGAAAAAAAATATTTACTTTCGCAAAGGGTTTTAGACATCTACAGGCATTCCTTATATGAATAATACGAACGTTATGAAATAGAACACATGACCACAATGTATGCTCTTCTAATTGAAAGGTATTGGTTTGTTTACTCCAACTACACATCAAGTGACAATTGTATGAAATTTAAATGTTAATAAAAGACATAGCCAGAAATTAGTAGTGCTTTTGCTAATTAATATTCATAATATGTAAACGAGAATTGCAACAACAGTCATTATATTTCGTTTAAATGATGTATATTGTTGTGTATATTTTTTTCTGCCCCGGCAACCTGTCTATCATTTAAATTAAAATTAAAACAGAAATTTTTCAAAACTCCCTATCATTTTAATATAATTTCCGTGACCCGTATCCGATTTCTTTAGTATAATATTCAAATAAGCAAAGTGGCGTTGATTGCTGGATATGGAAGCACATGGTATGGGCTTCAGAGACGTCGATAGAATGTTATGTTCGCCCATTACGATTTGAAATTCAACTTGATCATTTGCATCGCACATTTTGATATTGAAAAGTTCTTCTGATAGTAAACAATGATTAGATTAAAACATACATTAAAAAATGGTCTTCCTATATATATCACTGGTATTAAACTGATAATCGTAACTGGAATTACGACTATCCCAATATGGCGACGGCAGATATAGGTAAAATCTTTACAGTCATTTTTCTTAAATGTAGCATGTTTTTGTCAATAGTTACTCAGCTGCAAGTTTTTTTTATACCATTACATCATATTTGAATCGTAACGGTGCACTGGGATTGTCTAAGCGCTTTGAAAATTGCCGTTGAAAAATTCGGGATGATAATCGTAACTCTATGGCATTTTTCTTGTTTGATAATCGTGACATGTATTTCGTTATCGGATAATAGTAACTGAAACATAATAAATGTGCATTTCAATGGTATTTTGTGTGTTTAAATGCAAATGTCCAGTTAAAGGATGGCATTAACGAAAATAAAAATAAATGAATAAACTTACAGGTTAATATCTAGACCAAATTTACTTATATACATTTTGTATCTCGATTTATAACTTACAACAAAAGAGGGACGAAAGATACACATGCATAACCTTTGAATATATACATGTACCTGTTAAAGATATGGACAATGATGCAGCTGTCGAATCAGTTATTGTGGAAAGTAGATATTTTAATTTCTTTCAAAGTTTGAATGTTATGTGCGCGTTTAAGGGTTGTTTGGGGGGGGGGGGGAGAAAAGTAGAGATAAACAATATCCCATATCCCAAAAGTGCAATCCTTTCAAATCATTGCTCTAAATGAAAGTCCCGTAAACCATTTTTTAATATCCCATATGTTTTGCCTCCAATCTAAAATTCTGCGCGAAATGAACAAAAGTTTCCATCAATAACTTTATAACAGCATTATCGGATTTACCATTTGATACTTTTATCGGTGGATATGAGTGTTCATATTGCCCTCTTCCTTATATTTCAATAAAAATGCATATAGTTTATTTTTGGAGTGAAATGTATAATTCCGGTCAAAATAGCCGTTCATATTTTTTCCCGTGGATTACCTTTTTTTTCTGTTTTACACTGATATAATATAAAATTTTAAAAATTAAATTCAAATGTTTTGATCAAATTCCCATGTATTTTAGGACGTTTCTTTAAACAGTGTGGATGGTAAAGGATCTAGAATAGTTACCATTTATTGTTACTTATGTTTATTATTACTTTTGTTATTATCTTTATTAGCCTTACCTAAAAGGCGCGTATAGTCTTACACTTATTGCCATATATCATAACTCCCTAAACAATTGCCTTTTCGCTCATTCCCATATATTGTGAAATTCCTATTTCTTGGAGTTTTCTGTATTTTAACATAGTTCGTGTTTTTCCCATTTCCAAATTTCTTGAAGCTTGTTCACTCTTCCAATTTTATGATATCTATTGATCAGCTGAGTTAATTCATTATGATCGATATTGGTTATTTTTGTTCTTATTTTGTACTGCTACCCACTGTTTCAGGGAGGGGGAGAGGTAAGGGTGACATTTTAACATGTTTACCCCGCGACATTGTATATGTGACAGTCCTAAGTAAGTAGTTCAGTAGTTGTCGTTAGTTCATGTCTGTAATAATTTGCCCCACCTAGGTGTTTTATTTTTTCGCGGTGTGTTCCCGCTTCAGTTTAATATTTTGATCAAGGTAGCTTTTGATGAAGTTGAAGTCAAATCAACTTTCAACTTAGTTCAAATTTTCTCTATAATATGATCTTTCTAATTTAATACCAAATTAGAGTTTTGGTCCCGATTGCACAGTCCACTGAACATAGAACGAGTAGGGCATCCGTGTAATATGGACACATTTTTGTTTGTAAATAGTTTTGTTACAAATGTGTCTGTTATATATAAAAAAAATTATCGAAATGTGATATGATTGCCAATGACAACTGTCCACAAAAAACCAAATACCAAAGAAATTAACAAATTAAGTCACTGCACGGCCTGCGACAATGGGTTTCTTCGCCAAAATGTATCATAATTTTCATGTCAGAGCCGATTTCAGCCGACTACATGTATGTGGTATTGGTTGTTTTCATTGTTGAGACCGAACGGTTGCCTATGATTGCTTACATCCACTTCATTCGAACTTTTATGGATAGTTGTCATTGGAAACCATAAATTTTGTACCACTACTTATTTCACTTCGAAGTTCAGAATCCAGAATCCAGAAGTCCTTTCCATATAACAAAATCAAAAGCTCAAACACATCAAACGAATGTAAAAAATGTCCAAATATTAACTTGGAACAGACATTTCCTTATGCTAGCTAGCTACATGTAAGCATTTCACTTGTATGAACACATTAATAAGTCTTTTAGATATTATAGAAATTCAGTGTTTATTCCATAAACGTTCACCCGACTCACGGGTGTCGTCAATAATGGTCGTTTCCATATTTCTGTCGATTAAGAATATTATATTATTAAAGTTAGTTATTTGGTTGTCTGTTTTGAATACTGTAAATTCAGACATTATGGCGTTTTTATTATTACGAAAAATGCGACAATGTTATAGTCGCAATTATTCATACTCACAATTTGATTTTTTTTATATGAATTAAACAGGATTTTTCTCAATATCGCAAAAATTAAAATCGCATTTTAGTTTAAAATGACAAAATCGCAATTATAAATGCACGCAATAATTTCTGAATTGACAGTAAATTCACAACCCACCATTACTCGGAACGATTGAAAAGCTTATTACAATTACCATTTCACTCGACTCTGTACTTATGTATCCCGTCATACTTTGAACGACACAATTAGTTTATATCTTCCTGTGTGACGTCCAACGCGCTATTCTACGCCAGACTGAGTACTTTAAAAAAAACAATTAATCCTTTATGGATGGATTTTACAAACTAAATATAATCGTATAATAAAAAAGCAAAATAAGGATGTTAAATTTGATTTATGCCTTCTTGTGCTTCTCTGTTATATTTGCTTGTTTTATAGTGATTACGATTATACATGTAACACAATGTTGACTGCTGTTGACATATTTAGCTCACCTAGCCCATAGGGCCAAGTGAGCTTTTTTCATCACTTGGCGTCCGTCGTCCGTCGTCGTCGTCCTCGCCCGTTTACTTTTAGAAAAATTTTCTCCTCTGAAACTACTGGGGCAAATGAAAACAAACTTGGCCTAAATCATTCTTATGGTATCCAGTTTAGAAATGAATCCGATGACCACGCCAATCAATCAAGATGGCCGCCATGGCTTAAATAGAACATAGGGGTACAATGCAGTTTTTGGCTTATAGCCACGAAACTAAAGCATTTAGAGCAAATCTGGCATCCCGTAAAAATGTTCATCCGATCAAGATATATCTGCCCTGAAATTTTCAGACGCATCAGACAACCCGTTGTTGGGTTGCTGCCCCTAAATTGCTAATTTTCAGGAAATTTTACAGTTTTTGGTTATTATCTTGATTATTTGAATACATAGAGATAAAAATTAAAATGACAAAATTGTTTAGCAAGGTAATTTCTACAAATAAGTAAATATGACCAAAATGGTCAATTAACCAAGAGTTTTTGTACCTTTTCTTAATTTTTTGTAAGTTTTACGAAAACCTTTTCCTCTAAAACTACTTGGCCAAATTAAACCAAACTTGTCCTAAATCATTCTTAGGTATCTTGTTTAAAAAAATGTATCCGATGATCCCGCCAATCAACCAAGATGACTGTCCTGAATAAACATAAAACATACATGTAAAATGCAGTTTTTGGCTTATGCATGTATCTCCGAAACCAAAGCATGTCAAGCAAATCTGACACGGGATGCATCTGTCCATCAGGTCAAGACCTATCTGCCCTGAAATCTTTAGACGCATCATTCAACCTGTTGATGGTCTCAGAATTAGTAATTATATAATTGTTTTACAGTTCTTGATTATTATATTGAATATCATAATAGATAGAGATAAACTGTAAACAGCCAAATTGTTCAATAAAGTAAGATCTACAAAAAATTCAAATGACCAAAATAATCAATTGACCCCTTTAGGAGTTATTGTCCATCATAGTCACTTTTTTACAATTTTTTGTAGATTTTTGTAATCTTTTACAAAGTTCTTCTCCTGAAACTACTGATACAAATTTAACCAAACTTGGCCAAGTCAGAGAATCTAAACAGACTAAAAGATCAGATATACAAGATCAACAAAATAAAGATTTTTTGTCATGGTCTATTCTCTTCTACATTGTTGGAGAGTGTTCTTTGTTTCATATGCCCATATACCAAGGTGAACGACACAGCCTCTTAAAGGCCTCTAGTTACCTATTGTGTCCTGTTTCTTTTGTCAACCCATCGTTGTCAATATAATGGAATTTGATGCAATTGTCATACAAGTGAGGGGTTTGGCTAGCTATACAACCAGGATTTATCCATGATTGTCTACATAAGAAAGTGCCTTTACCAAGTCGGGAATATGACAGTTGTTATCCATTCGTTTGATTATTTTGTGCTTTTGATTTCGCAATTTGATCAGAAAGTTTTCTTCTTGAATTTCCTTGGAGTTTTTGTGATTTACTTTTTTGGTAGTAAGGTTATCGTAGGGCAATTTTTAATTTGTCTTTTTGTGTTAACCCCATTTTCTCTTGGTATACTATGAGTTCTTAGTAACTTGTAAATTTAGTTAAGTAATTAGTTTAATTGAAGAAAGAAATACAAAGTATATAACTTCAAGTCAAATTCAATCAATTGAATAGTGAGCGCACTCGGTGTCCGAATGGGCACAATCTAAGGTATATTTTATCCGTGATACCCTTGGTGTCTGTTCATGATCCTCATACAGACTCGATCAACTTGACACTGGCAACGTCCTCGGACTTGTCTTTCACAGATTCCTGCACATCCTGCACACGTTGGTCTTAAAACTCTTCTCAGAGCCTTCCACACATTACCTTCAGCTAAGGGCGGGTGAGACGACAAGAGTTGCTGCAACAGAAGAGAATATGATTTAAGGTGTAATACCACCAAATCATGGTACGTTACATCTGCTTGTATACAAAAATAGGTCGAAAAAAAAATAGTCCCTTGAAATGACAGTTGTAGGTAATTTATCCTACATTTTTTTGCAATAAAACATTTCTTAAACATAGGTCTTGGGTATTTTAAAGCACCATTATTTTTTTATTTGGGGTTGCTATAGAATATTTTATAAACCTGAGGTTACATGGTTACTAAAGCTTGAACACAGGTTAAATAAGGGGAGAAATTTGATTAGTTAACTTCAAGTGATGGTTATTTTCTTATATTCAATAAAATGTTATATGTATTGCTATAGTACTGGACAGGATAAAACATTACTTATGGAACGCCACAGCTGCCTTATGGTAAGAATAACCATGTCATTAAGGTTAGAGATATATCATGAAGCAAATGTTCTATACTATAAAGACATTTGACTATAATACTTTGTCAGTTCGCTATATCACAAAGATACATTTATATACTATAAAGACATTTGACTATAATACTCTGTCAATTCGCTATATCACTAAGATACATTTATATACTATAAAGACATTTGACTATAATACTCTGTCAATTCGCTATATCACTAAGATACATTTATATACTATAAAGACACTTTGATTTAACATGGAGCTACTAAGAAACATACCTAGTTTCGAGTGATTTAAACGACCCAGAGAAAATACCTAATTTTACTATCCATACTAAGAAACAAAATTTGTTTCTTAGTATGGATAGTAAAATTAGGTATTTTCTCTGGGTCGTTTAAATCACTCGAAACTAGGTGAGACATGCACAGAAGTGATATATATGTATTATAAATATTGAAAATTGAATATTTTAATCCAAAAAAAAAACAACAAAAAAACAAGATCATTTTATCATACCATAAGACCATTTCATCGTACCATAAGACAAAGCTATAAATAGCGGGGAAAATTCCCCGCGAAATTAATCGCCAACATCGATTGTAATAAAAAAAAAAGGCCGTGAAGGAAATCTTTTTGCGGACCTCAGGGAATCGCTTTCAAGATGAATGAATTTATCAAATCTAATGTTGCATTTGCCCTCAGCAATGCGGAGTTGACAAGACTTAGTTTCGACTAGATAGGCGACACATACAGATTGGTACCCAAAAAAAATAAACAAGCACAAACTAAATAACATTAAAGACGAAAACGAAAAGATAGCATATATTCTTTCGCCAAATTTTGATCATCATTAAAGCAACTTGTTTTTTAGATCGTTTACTTAAACAAAGTGTTTGCAAATCATTTGACAGGTATACCGGTACGATGCAAAATGTGTAACCCGTATCCGTACCAACTTTCCCCGTACCCATTATAATTTGGCCGTATTCTTGAATATTATTATTAACTTAAAGCTGAAAGATAGTGCAGATCGGCAAATGTTTGGACTGACATTAATGTTAAAATCATAATGATCTGTTAAATGAAGTTAACAAATCTATGGTGAAAGTCGATAAATCTTTATTTTTCTATCTACACTTTACGAACTTATCTAGCAGTTTACATATACACATCTTTGGGTCTTGTACGCTAATCTTTTCATATAAGTTAAAATTTAAGTACAACCTGAATTATAAACAAACAATTACATTCATATATACAGTTAATTTGTAGCCAGCCAAATAGGCTTACGATCTAGTCTTAGATGCATGATTTTTTTATTAGTTTTAGTGGCTTTGAACTAGCACTAGCTGTCAGATAACTGCGAGTACTCTCAGATCTGTACCTAGTGTCTTTTTGTTGTTGGGATGTACAAGTACCCGGCCACGTCCACTTGTATGTTTGTGCATCTGATGAGTTAAGCCTTTTTCAACTGATTTGTATAGTTCGTTCTTATGTTGTACTGTTATACCACTGTCCCTTGTTAGTGGGAGGGTTGGGATCCCGCTAACATGTTTAACCCCGCCACATTATGTATGTATGTGCCTGTCCCATGTCAGGAGCCTGTAATTCAGTTTTATATAAATAAGGCCTTAGGTTTTCTCGTTTGAATTGTTTTACATTGTCATTTCGGGGCCTTTTATAGCTGACTATGCGGTATGGGCTTTGCTCATTGTTGAAGGCCGTACGGTGAACTATAGTTGGTAAGTTCTGTGTCATTTTGGTCTTTTTGTAACAGTTGTTTCATTGGCAATCATATCACATCTTCTTTTTTTTTTATCTTATGATGCACTGTACATTAAGTATCATTATTTATTGAAAATGAAATATATAAATAAATAAATATAGTTCGTATTTAAAAAAATTTTTAAAATGTATAACATTTAAAAAATTGCGTATGTGAAAGTGTAACTTATTTCCATTATGCATGGTATGGAGTCATCTGGTGTGTTAAGAAATTGACTACCAAAGTGTTGAAGAGGGCAAATTTGTGGATAGAAACACAGCCATGAACACCCAGACTTTCGGCTGTGAAAAAAATACTGTGCTTTTTATTTAACAAGTAATGGGAATATTGTTGTATCATATTATATATTTCTGACATAATCTGCTACCTATTCACATATTCAGCATGTATTTCTTGTTTGAGATATGCCGATATTCAAACCACCATAACTTTCTCCTGTCCCGATATGAATATAATATTTGTTACTGGACGGTAAATACTTGTTCATCACTATTATCAATTTTTCTCCAATTAATAATCCAGCCTTAGACTTGAAATTCAACGGGATATAGTATATATATGTCGCATCCATGTTATTATAATATATTTAATAGTGTTCATTTCGAATCCTTTATATCGGTTTATTCATTCGTTTCTATTTCGTTTCTCACTTTAGGGACTGTGCAATATTATCTGAGCGTGGGGCCGGTGTACAGCAAATATTAAAAAAAAAATTTACACCTCGCACATATTTATTAAAAAAAAGTTCTTGCTCCGCTTCAATTAATGAAAAAAAGTCCTTGCCCCGCTTGAAAAAATGAAACACATATATGGAAACATGATATTTTTAAACTAAAATGCACAACATTCAATAATACATGTATATCAGAGTTGATATTTCAACTCAAATGCATATAATTCAATATTATAAAGATTTTATTTTTGTGAAGGAAGTCAACTTAGGAGCGATTTGATTGAATGTAATGTACACTATATGTTTGTGTATTTATCTATGAATAACTGCAGTGTGTATATTTACAATATAACTTTTGAAGCCTATTGAAATATTTTCTAGAGAATTATTTGAAAAGACTTAAAAAAATTTATAAATTTGGTGTAAAATGACAGTGGACATCAGACTTCAGTTATGTTATACTATTTTGAAGCTTTTGATTTGTACATTTGATTTTTATCACAAAGAATAAAAAGTATTCACCAAGAACAATACTGTTGAGAAAAATGCTGATTCATCCTTATAAGTCAAATTGATGGATACTGATATAAAACTTTATGCTAGGAGTTCATTATTAACTATATTGTATAAAATACACCCAACTATAGTTCTTTAGTATTTCAATTGGAAACACCAGAATTCAAGTTGCGACAAATGTTTTTAACTGAGATATTTGCCTTCTTTGATGTGTAATTCCCTAAATGTATCACTTGGGTATTTCTCTAGGTATAATCTATAAAAATGGGAAATGTTCTGGTTAGGTTTGTACTGTTTATGGAAAAAGGCAATATTTAGTCACACTAGAAGCCTTTTCAGTGTTAAAATTGTCCATCTAAGAAAAATAGAGGCCCACTTGAGGCCAAATTTAGATAGAATTTCTATTCTCCTGTGTAAAGAATTGTTCACATTCTTGGCAATTCATGCAGAAAGTATTTCAATTTTTGATTTTGTAGTTTCTAACTTTTATTATATCAGGCATATATAATTTTTCATTTTCTACTGTTTGCAAGGACTTTTGTTGGAAATTAATACTCCCAAGGGACATAATTCAGCTTTTTCATAGATTAAGTTGTAATTCTTTTAATGTTTAAGAATTGAATTTTATTATGTTAAAGATTTATCTAAAATACAATTGAACTTGATTTATATTTAAGCATTGTTTTACCATATGTTATGTCATATGTTTAATTTACAAAACATTGTTTATAGTTTTCCAGATATTTTATTTATATAGACAATGCTTAATAATAATGTACTATAGGCAATTTAATATTTTTTTAAAGTGATAAACATTTATTTTTCTTATTTTAGTTTAAATATTCTTTGTACGTACAATGCACATGTACATTTTATACATTCTGTTGATCAGAAATTCATTTGATAATGATTATTAAAAGCATAAACACATATAAATATAATGAAGCACTGTATTAGGTTATTTTGTTGTAGATTCAATTGTGTTTATTTCTATCAAGTTTCTTTTTCCTAAAGAAATCACAAATATATGTTTTGATAAGAATATTTAGACCTTTAAACATTCAGATAGTTTTAATCTGTTATACTCTGATTTAATTTTTTTATGCACACACGAAGGGTTTTTAAAAAAGTGTGCGCCCCGCCAAATGTTGTTACAAAACACTTTGCCCCCCGCTCATAAATTGCATGAAAAAAAGTATTTGCCCCGTCCATGTTTCCACCGGCCCACTTCATATATACTAGGTTAAAGTGCGTGCTGCTTGAATATGTCAATTTTTCTGCTAATATTGTGAATAGGTAGGACAAAATATCAGAAATATATGATAAGAATAAAAAAAAATCACTTTCCTTGTTAAATAAAAAGCCCGGTATTTTTTTCACAGCAAAAATTCGAGGTGTTCATGGCTGTGTTTCTGTCCATAAATTTTCCTTCTACGTCACTTTGGTAGTAAATTTTGCAACACACTTCATGTAACCAAACCAAAATGGAAAAAGGTCACACTTTCACATATGCAAATTTTAAATGTTGTGCATTTGTAGAATCTTAATTATACGGAAAGGGTAGGGTACCGGAAACCCAACGGTACCCTCTATCAGTTGAGTATTGTAATGCATCCCCTCCCGGTCCTCTTTGACCTGAAGATGTCTATGTAAAACGCTAGATAGTTCGTAAAAATTATATAGATAAGTTAAGATTTATCAACTATCAGCATGGATTTGTTATCTTCATTTTACAGATCATTACCTTTTAAATTTGGCGAAAAGAATAAGGCCATCTTTTTGGTTTTATCTTTTATGTTATCATGGTTATTTAGTTTTTGTTTGTTTATTTTTAGAGGTACCAATCTGTATGTGTCGCCTATCTTGTCGACACCAAGTCTTTTCAACTCTGTATCGCTGAGGGCAAATACAACATTAGAGTCGATACATTCATTCATCTTGAAAGCGATTCCCTAAGGTCCGCAAAAAAAGTTTCCTTTACGACCTTTATTTATTATTACAACGGATGTTGCTGATGAATTCGCGGGGAATTTCGCCGCTATTTATAGATTTGTCTTATGGTACAATGTATAATGAAATAGTCTTATGGTATGGTGCAATGGTATTATGGTATGATGAAATGTTCTTGTAGTGTAATCACTTGTAGTCTACTGGTAACCGTATATAGATAACACCTCGTGATATAAGAATTCTTAGCTTGATATTAAAATATGTCTTTATAAGATAGTTATATGACGTTATAGTATGACAAAATTGTTTTATGTTATATCGAGATGATTGTATAGTATAGAAATGTATAATCGTTATAATATACTGAGGTGACAACTTAGTAAAAAATAGTTGCTTAATGTTATATTAAGATGTCTTTGTAGTAGAAAATGTATCTTTATGCCATAGCAATATCACATAATAGTTTAGTAAAATGACAAATCAGTATGAAAACGTAGCTCCATGCTATATCGAGATGTCTTCATAGTATCTAAATAGTGTCTAAATATTATCTTCATAACATAGTGAAATGACAGAATAGTATGAACAGGTAGCTCCATGTTAAATCAAAGTGTCTTTATAGTATATAAATGTATCTTAGTGATATAGCGAATTGACAGAGTATTATTGTCAAATGTCTTTATAGTATATAAATGTGTCTTAGTGATATAGCGAATTGACAGAGTATTATAGTCAAAAGTCTTTATAGTATATAAATGTATCTTAGTGATATAGCGAATTGACAGAGTATTATAGTCAAATGTCTTTATAGTATAAAACATTTGCTTCATGATATATCTTTAACCTTAATGATATGGTTATTCTTGTCATAAGGCAGTTGTGGCGTTCCATAATTACGCATGCCAAGTTGTTATGTTCTCATCTTGAGAGGCCAATTGAATTAATCCATATAATTAATACATATTTATTATAAGACTACATAATATAGAACTGCACGTTATAAAACCTCAGTGTGTTATTTATTACAAAGTCAATGAACTTTAAGCGCGTGTAACTGTTATAATGTCAATCAAGATAAGATAAGCGGATTCTCTATAAACGTAAACATTGACCAGATGATATATCAATATCATTACAACCCCCCTCTTGAGACAAGCAATTAATTTAACACAGTTCATTAAGTCACATTGAAAATCTAGCCAGTTTATGTTGTATGTTGAATCTAATTAACTACGATAAATATTTACAGACAGCATGCAATTTAACGATCATACGAAATTACTTTCAAAAATCACATGGTGATCAATAAAGAAAATAGAGAAAATGTGTTCTCAAATAAGTAGTAAACGTATACTAAACTTAAATAATTTTGATGAACAAATTTAAAGAAATTGTGATTAACTATTTAAATAATTTCATACAAACGTAAGGTCAGGATAGACTCTCCTGCATATCCTACTCGCAAAATCTGAGCAATGGCATTATTCTGTCCCTTACGGCACATCTCAGATTTCCTCATGAATTTAACACTCCTCTATTAGTTGAGTAGGTTTTTTGACAGATCTTTCACTTCTTCTTACATACGATGGTTCTATAGATTGTTCATCAGTTATAAAGTCAACATCGTTGTTATTGTTTTAATTTTCTAGATATTTTTTCTGTACATGTTGCGTTAAAAAATTTGTCTTTCTGGTGTTTCAATCACGTATGAATTCGAAGTGTTATTATTTCTTTCAACAGTTCCTTGGTCCAATTTTCCTTTAGGCTTGTGTTGGAATCGAATAGTGTCATTCGGTTGTAATTCAGGTAATGGTTTTGAACTTTTATCGTAATATTGTTTTTTAATTTTTTGTTGTTTCATTTTGGTTAGCGCGTTCTTTAAAAGAGGGACGAAAGATAGCAAAGGGACAGTCAAACTCATAAATCTAAAATAAACTGACAACGCCATGGCTAAAAATGAAAAAGACAAACAGACAAACAATAGTACACATGACAAAACATAGAAAACTAAAGAATAAACAACACGAACCCCACCAAAATCTAGGGGTGATCTTAGGTGCTCCGGAAGGGTAAGCAGATCCTGCTCCACATGTGGCACCCGTCGTGTTGCTTATGTGATAACAAATCCGGTAAATAGTCCAGTTCGGTAGGTCACATTCATGAAAGGGAAGGGGATTGTAATTACGACGTAAGGAATAAATTCGATTCATTTGTGAAACGGTTATTCCATAACGGTCAACCAACTCGTGATGGCGTCCGTAAAATTTACGAAGGGATGATTTCAACTTCACCACCCTCTATCAAGAAAATCATGATAG
This sequence comes from Mytilus galloprovincialis, assembly GCF_965363235.1. Taxonomy (NCBI): domain Eukaryota; kingdom Metazoa; phylum Mollusca; class Bivalvia; order Mytilida; family Mytilidae; genus Mytilus; species Mytilus galloprovincialis. Next base: position 5,407,657 of record NC_134839.1, on the reverse strand, counting down.
GAAATGCAAGCACGGGAATATCGTATCAATTGGGAGATATATATCCCGTATGCAGGTGCTGCTGGAATGTTGCTACTTAGAAATGGAAAGTTCACAATTGGAAAGCTGAAATCATCTCTTTTGTCGTAAAGTTTTGTTTTCAACAGACCCTCATTGTCAATTTCTAGATGTAAGTCAAGATATGAGGAATACTTAACTGTATCTGTAGTATCTTTTATCTCTAGTTCGATGGGATAGATGCGTTCCACATAGTCACCAAATTTTGAATCTATACTATTAAACGAGAAGACCTCATTTTGTGTGTCGCTTCTCTTCCTCCCACAATAAATTAATCATCATGCCTCTGTGTACAATAAATACCGTGAATAGTCGCATTTGTCATCCAGTCTTATGACTATTCCGTTTGGAGTATTTTGGGAAAAAAAAGGCGTCCGGATATTGTTCCGCCATCAAACCAACTCTTAAGTCAAATATGACTTCCGGTTTAAACATTGAGAATCAGTCGCATGATAGATAACGAAAATTAAAAAAAAGATAAGCCAATCAGAGCGTTGTCCATATCGTGGTTTTTAGATCGTAAGAACCACTACTATCATACCTCGGTTTAAACTTGCACATAATTTTCATAAGTACTCGGACGGGGACAAGACAATTATTTTCGCGTTTGTCTGCATGTATGCTAAAACAAAGTATGATTAATATAAGTACTACTATAATTATATATATAAAGAGACTCTTTAATATAGCAGTGATCGCCATGGAGAAGAAACTAAGAATTAATAGTTAATCAGTAGAAAATTTAATAGATCTTCACTTTAATATTTATAATATAAAAACGTATGTTCATAGTAAACAGAAAACAAAATAATAACAAACTTTGAAAAAAAAGGGCTTTCAAATATTGTCCTGTCACCATGTACCTACATGACTTTTGATATAATCTTTTACAAAAATTCAAGCTTGAAATGCCTGCAATTTCGCTTTTAAATCAAACAGGGTTCCGGTTTTAAACTTGCACATAAATTTCATAAGAGTACTCGGGGACACGACAACATATATCGCATTGATAGAGACTCTCTATATAATATAGCAGTGATCGCCTATGAGAAGAAACTTGAAATTGATAGTTAATAGCAAATACACTTTAGTATATGTATGTTCATAGTATATAGAAACGCGAAAATAATGGAATTTAACTGAAAACAAAAATAATACCGGATTTTGGAAGCAAGGGAGAGGGTTTACCAAGTACCTATTAATTTTGATACCTTTTCTGAAATACTCCAGACACAAAATCTTTTACAAAAATTCTGCCTACAACAGTTTACATACTTTCAACCAAGCTCTAAATGCCCGTAATTCGCGGGTGTGTTCTAGTTATTTAAGAACATCATCTATATATCGGAAAGTAGAGTAAAAGGATATTGCTAACTTCTTATCGTTCTTCCTAAGAAGTTCCTGCATGAAGTCAGCCTCATAATAATAAAGAAACAAGTCGGCAAATAGAGGGGCACAGTTTGTTCCCATTGGAATGCCGACTTCTTGTGGAAAAATACGTCCTCCGAACGTAACATATATGTTGTCAATCAAGAAATCAAGCATCAGTTTCAGAGATTTTTTTCTTTGAATCAGAGTGATCCTTTACAAAGTAGGATTTGTCCCTCCCTAAGACAAGATACTTGTATCTACGTTGGCCGTTCTTTTTTATGAAGCAAAGCAATACCAACTCTTTCAATTTGTCTGTTAGTTTGGAATGTGGAATACTTGTGTAAAGAATAGAAAAGTCAAATGTTTTAATACTGTTACAAGATGAAAGAGAGTTAGATTGTATGAACTCTAAAAGATCTTTGTAATTTTTAAGTATCCACATCTGATTCACGCCACCTTTAGAATAGACAGTTTCACAATAACTTTGAAGTCCGTCTTTGATTGCTGATAAAATAGATGTTAATAATTTAGAAAGAGGTTTCGTGGAGCACTTCGAAGACCCAGCAATATACCGTTGTTTGTAAGGAAACTTATGTAGTTTAGGTATCCAATACAGTGATGGAAGATCCAGTTCTTCATCTTTGGCTGAAATTCCAAAGGAACACAGAACAGACCTATGATTATCCAGGATTTCCTCTTTGGCAAGTGTCGTGAGGGTATATGTTGAGTTTCCAAGTGAATTGCCAATACCTAATTCGTTTATCAAGCAGTTAATATATTGAGTTTTACACACAAAAACGATGTTGTTTGGGGTTTTATCTGCGGGGACAACAACATATTTGTCATGGAGGTAGGATAGGTATTTGGGTCTTTAAAGATTGACGTAGCATGGACATTGATAGACCCATTCAGTTTCTTAATTCTGATTTGTATCAACGACCTCACTGCCTTAATCCATTCGGAAAGAGTGTCTACGTCTTCCGTCTCGCGCTTAGCCCATTGCCTGGCATAATCCTCTACTAAATCCATCAAAATTTTAAAGTTGTATTTCCAATTGATGGATTTAGGCTCACGATATTTCGGACCTTTCGATAACACATTTCGTAGAGAAGTGTTATTAACAATGTTGAGGTCACCGGTAATAACATGGCCAGCATGATTATATGTGAATTAGGAATTAGCACAAGTGCAATCAGGAGGTTTAGACTTGAAGTCGTCAATATCGAGATCCTGCAAAACGTGTTTGTAATTGAAAATTTTAGTTGCAATAGGTTTGGTATAGGTAAAAGAAATGATTGGTCTTTGTCGCATTTTGGTTTCAAACGGTTCTTTATTGTCGGAATTGTTATCCTCAGTCTTCTATTCATTAAGAGTTGAGCTGATGAGTCAAGATTTTCCAACGGCGTATTTCTGTATTTTAACATAGTAATATACGGATCTTTTCCGTCCTGTTTCGATTTGCTTAGCATTTTCTTGACGCTTTGAACGAATCTCTCAGCTAATCCATTGGACTGTTGATATTGTGGACTAGACACTGTGTGTGTGAATCCCCATGATTCTGCAAATTGTCGAAATTCAGCTGATACGTATTGCGATCCTGAATCACTTCGGACTTTTGTCGGTATGCCGTTTCTCGCAAAAACGGATTTCATATGTGTTATAACGCATAACGCACTTAATTATGTTCTCTTATTTCAAAATTACAAAATATCTTGAGTAGTAATCGACAATGATTAGGTAATTGTTATTGTTCCAATAAAAAAATATCGGTACCAACTGTCATCCACGGTAGATCCGGACATTCACTTTCGGACATTTGCTCTTTTGTGTTTGATCGTCTGCTTTCTAAGCACACACTGCATTTCGAAATAAATCAGTTATCTGTGCATTAATTCCTGGCCAAAAAATAGAGTCTCTTGCTAATTTTTTTTTTTTTCTATTCCCAAATGTCCTTCATGTAGTTTGTTGAGAATATTCCTTCTCATACTCGCTGGTATAATTATCTTTTCTCCTTTTAAGATAGTTCCATTTACGTTTGAAAATTCATCCCGGAAATTCCAGTATTCAAAAACCTCCTAGGGAACCTAATTTTTCTCATCTGGCCAGCCGTCTATTATTAGCCTGATCAGTGTTTGTAAGGAACCATCCTTTGAAGTTTCTTCCATTATTTGTTCAAGATTTCTATCAGACATTGATGTATTTCTTATGACCATGTTCACGAAACACTCTATATCATTTTCCACTTCATTATTTGTGTTGATCTTTATCGGCGCTCGCGATAACATGTCTGGAACTATGAAATCCTTCCCTGGTATGTATTTCAGTGAGAAGTCATATTTTGAAACCTCAATAACATCCTCTGTAGTCGTGGCGGAGCACGCTCTTGAGATTTTCTCACGATCATCTCTAACGGTTTGTGGTCAGATTCAACATTTATGTGTTTACCATACGTGTAATCGTTAAATCTTTCCAATCCAAATAGCACACCAAGCAATTCTCTTTCTATGTTTGCATATCTGCTTTCGGCATCTGTCAATGATCTTGATGCATATGCAACAGGTTTATTGTTCTGTATCAACATGGCCCCTAGACCGCATTGGGATGCATCACAACTTACAGTAACTGGTTTATCGTCCTGTATCAACATTGCCCATAGGCCGCATTGGGATGCATCAAAACTTACAGTAACTGGTTTATTGTCCTGAATCAACATTGCCCATAGACCGCATTGGGATGCATCACAACTTACAGTAACTGGTTTTGACACATCGTAAAAACTTAATACTGGATTTCTAGTTATAATGTCTTTTAGTTTCCCATATTCTTGTTGCTGTTCATGTGTCCAAATGAATTCATTTTCTTCTTTTAACAGCTTTCTGATAGGCTCTGTAACTGCTGACATATTCGGAACAAATTTTGCTAAATAATTAATTGTCCCTTGAAGTAATCCGAAAGGTCGACGAACCGACAGACTGGGTGAATTCGTTGGTTGTTGTGGAAAAGCCGAAAACAGGAAAGCTGAGGATTTGTTTAGATCCAAGAAATTTGAATAAAGCGATAAAAAGAGAACATTTTGCGCTACCAACAATAGAGGGTCAGATAACCACACGACTGACTGTGCTAAATATCTAAGTAAACTAGACTGTAATAGTGGATATTGGCAGTTAAGCATGGATAAAGAAAGCCAGCTCCTTACTACGTTTAACTCTCCATTCCGGAGGTATTGCTTCTTACGAATGCCTTTTGGAATTAAATCGGCACAAGAAGTATTTCGAAAGCGAGTGTCACAATTGTTTGAAAACTTAAAAGGAGTTGAAACTGATATCGACGATATTCTAGTGTGGGGAACAAAGCAAAAGGAACATGATAATAGACTTCGCTCAGTTCTCAACAGATGTCAAGAGGTTGGACTTACTTTAAATGCCGAAAAATGCAAGTTTCGAGTAAAAGAGGTGACGTACTTAGGACACACTCTAAGCGCAGATGGAGTAAGACCCGATGAGGAAAAAATACGGGCTATCAAAGAAATGCCGGCTCCAACAGACAAAAAAGAAACACAACGACTACTAGGGACATATTCAATACCTTTAAAATCCAGGAAGGAGACAAAGGCAAAACTGCACCACTTTTCACGCATTTTGAAAGATATTGCATTCCGCGTAAAAATGTAACTATGGAACGTTACAAGTTCAACACAAGAGTACAGGGAAATCAGAATCGATAGATCAATTCGTAACGGATTTAAGAAACATGACTCAAAATTGTGCATTCGGAGCAATCACGGAAGAACTCGTACGAGATCGTATTGTGTGTGGAACTAACTCTGAAAGAGTAAAGGAAAGACTACTTAGGGATGACGAGTTGACACTTGCTAAGGCAATACTTGCATGCCGAGCAGATGAAGAATCCAAACGTTAGATAAAAACTTTGAATGAGGAGGAACAAGTACACGTTTTGAGGAGGAAAACTCAACACAAAAGAAATAACCACAATGAAGACTACGCAAAGATAGGTCCGAGCAGACGAGACCACGAGAAGCGAGAGTCGAACTCGTTGTGGAAAGTGCGGAACAACTCACGAGAAAAGAAACTGTCCTGCATACGGTAAAAAGTGCTATAAATGCAAAAAACCGAATCACTATCAGAAGTTCTGTAAATCAAAGTTTTCGAAAAGTGTTCACGGATAAGATGAAAATTATTCATGCGAATCGGACGGAGAAAATTACTTCCTAGGAGCAGTAAACAGAAAAACGGAAATCAAAGAAAATGCTTGCTTTACATCATTCAAATTACAAGGTAAGACAGTACAATTTAAAAGTCAACATCTTACCGCTTTCAATTTACAAGAAATTGTCAAACGTAAAATTAAGCAAAACTTCCACTTCTCTTACTAGAGAAAGCTAAAAGGTACATTAAAAGAAATGGAAGACAAATAATTAATCCATATATTTGATACATGTTTATTATAAGACTACATGATAACTGGGGTAAAGCTGATGACCGTAACTGCATTCACGGTCATCCCAAGATGTCGGATGAAAAAATAGGTCAGTATCTGTATTGTCTGTTACAGTGTTTCTATATATCATTTTCTTTACAAAGGAGACATTGATACGATGTAAATTTATAAAAGATTCACACGGAAATCACAAGTTACTTCCGAGAAATGTGCATGAAACAGGAAATTCGATTTGAAAAAATCGCTAAGATGACCGTAAATCACAATCGAGATGACCGTAACAGAATCAACAATTCATAACAAAGGTGACCGTAATTGGTTAGAAGATGACCGTAATTTGTAAAGGATGACCGTAATTTCTAAAAAATGACCGTAACTTTTAAAGAATGATCGTTAATTCTAAGAAATATCCGTATTTGTATAACTACCTTTTTTTTTTGTATCAAAGGTGTTGATATAAAACATATTTATATGAGAGTACTATCCTATAGGTAGAAGAAAATAAGACGTGCTTTAAATACATAGATTTAGTAAGACACCTTTCAGAACCAAATGTTTTGTATTCGCAACCAATTAGATGACAATACGGATTTTAAAAATGTACAGGTGCGTGTTTGTCATTTGGTTAGTCTAAATATATCAAGTAGTCAAGTTATATGTGTGGTTTAATCGTTTGTTGAATCAAACCAATATTTGTTTTACTGGGATACATTGTGCTATACTTTTTGTTTCTATAGTTTTAAAACGACACAAATCAAGATTAAAAAAAAGTGATAAATTGGCATTAATAATCTTGAGATAATGAAAATGGTTTTAATGAACTAAATGTTATTCCGCATATTTTGTTATTTGCGTGCCACTTTGATTTTAATTATCTCAAAGAAATAGCGGTGTTTATTGGTAAATTTGAAGTATGAAGTTTTGTTCTTTTTATTCGTTTTGGTCCTGTTAATATTATTTGGAAACGCCGTAGTATTTTGTTGACAGCAGCTGTTATGCCTGACTGAATTTCCAAGGTACCTAGATAGGTTTACAAGAATATGTGAATATTTAATCTCGTTCTTATACCTTTTTAAAAAGTATTAACAAAATACGAAACTCCAAAAAGGAGAGCCCATAAAATATGACATAACCAAAAGTTAGGAATTATCAACTAACGGAACGAATGGAAACCAACTGTCATAATCAGGATTTGGTACGGGCATTTCTCACAGTTAAACTCGGTTTTACAGAGAGCTAAATCTGATTGTATAGTTAGTTAAACCAGTACTTATAACAAGCTGAAACTGATTTGAAGATACTTAAATTAACCATTTTTTCTGTAGGAATGGAATGATGGAACAGTTTGAGTTCACTACAGCATTGGAACAGAGGCAAATAACGGACAACGCGACTGTGTTTCATCACTGGTCAATCATGGACGAAGACAAAGATGGAATTATTAGTCTTGAAGAATTTGACAGAGAAAAGTTATAACTAGCATGGAACATATTTCTATATATGTACTTATATGTTTCTCTATAATGTATAAATAGATATGAAAAAAAAAGTATTCACTTTTGAAATAAAATGAAACAAAAAATTGCAATTCTTTGTTTATATTATTAGTAAATCATTAGCTTTAACTCTTATTGAATACTGAAAAAATTGTTGAATATATCCTGATATTTGAGATTAAGTACTACTTGGTGCATGTATTATACATGTTTATCTTTTTTTTAAATTTTTATTAAGATTTAATGTTATATCATTTCGTAACTCAACTTTCATCGTTGGTTAATAACACAATGCTATCCGAAAACGAGGCCAAAACGATAACTACGAAAAAAACATAATTCACAAAAACTACATGGGTATCAGTTCCTGCTCTATTTTGACACACGTCGTGATACTCTCGTTTAACTCGTGTAATTAGTCGTTTCACATGATAAGCCATCATACAATGACAATAGACCACTTTCGAGTTCATCCATCACCGGAAAAAACTCGTCAATTATACGCGCCTTTATGACGTCATTTGCCAGATAGAGGGGGTCGCCAGCTGTATCTTTGCACTATTTACGTTCATCAAGCGTCTTAGTGATCGTCATTGTGCAGGATAAACTAGAAATAATGGTTGTTCTGTAGGTACTTAATGACAATTCCCTAATGACAGCAATGCTAATTGTCAATTTTGAGAATTCAATTTGCCGAATAATTCGTACAATATAGAATTATAGTTTTCCAACCACTCGCTCAACATTGGAACGGAAGTGACGACGCCCCTAAACGCACAAATGACGTTCATTAAAACCAGAGTTTTTGACGGAAATGCATCAAACTCGAAAGTTGTCTATTGCCTTTTGTGATACCAGACGTAATTGCAATATCCATCGTATAAACGAATTCTCTAACCGTAACACTTTGATATAGGTGTTTCACAGGTGATATCGCATATGTTCCTCATGTCGAAACAACAATCTACCCCCCCCCCCCTTCTCTTTTCACAAATGTGACCTACCGAATTGGACTATTTACCGGGTTTGTATTAGAATGAGCAACACCACGGGGGCAACATGTGGATCAAATCTGCTTACCCTTCCGGAGAACACCAGATATCACGTTCTAGTTTTGGTGGGGGTTGTCTTTAGTTTTTTATGTTGTTCATGTCTTGTGTTCTTTTATTTGTCTGTTTGTTTGCGATCTGTGAGTTTGACTGTCCCTCTGGTATTTTCCCCCCTCATCTTTTGAGTTAATCGAATGTGAAACTTTGAAATATAAACAAGGTTTACCCGTCTACGGGACAAATTTGCAATTATGCCAAGTGCAAAAGTTGTCACCTTAATTTTTGAAGTTAAGTTGGTATTGGTTCCCTGATATTTGTCCTACAAATTTTTAGCTCTAGTACTACTGTTGAAAAAGTTATGCACCTTATATAATCATTAGAAGAAAAATTCCAAAGGATAAACAAGACAGTTGAAAATAGCACAGTCATTGAGAAAATGAATGAAAAGCAAGAAATACGGAATAAAATCAAGCGATACCGAATAAATTAAATAGAAACTATTAAATGTTTGCCATGTCAGAACATAAAAAAGGATCGCTTCACAATTATTTAAAAAAAAATGTCTTGCTAATCATTTGAATATGCAAATAAAATGTAAAAAATGTCTGTTATCTTGTAAATATTTTAGTTGTGCAATATTACCGACACGATGAGACTGCAAGGACTAACTATCTTTTACTATCTGGTTTAACTGATGCATAGAATGTATGCATGATGTTAAGTTTTGCAGTACTCCATGGTAATATTATAAATAAATCAAGGAATAGGCTACTTGCCAATTTCCGTAGTTGACCCTAAAAAAGTTGTCTCCCTTATGACTGACATTAATTTATATTTACAATGGAGAGCTAGCAGAAAGAGCAAATCTACCTGTGTGTAATGTGTGTAATTTATGAATTAATAGACCACTTTCGAGTTCATTCGTCACCTGAAAAAAACTCGTCAACTATGCGCGTCTTTATGACGTCATTTACCATATAGAGGGAATCACCTGTATCCCTGCACTATTTACGTTTATCAAGCGTCTTAGTGATCGTCATTGTGCAGGATAAACTAGAAATAATGTTTGTTTTGTAGGTACTTAATCACAATTCCCTAATGACAACAGTGTTGAAAGACAATTATGAAAATTCAATTTGCCGAATTATTCATGCAATAAAGCTTTATATAGTTTTCCAACCACTCACTCACCGTTGGAACTTAAGTGACGATGCCCCTAAACGCACGAATGATGTTCACTAAAACCAAATTTTTCGACGGAAATGCATCTAACTCGAATGTTGTCTATTAAAAAAAATGAGTTCGGCGCGTCAAATCTATGAACATCTTCCATCATATATCGTATTACATGACATTTTGCTTCATTTTAAAATAGTTTCTGCCAAGCAGAACATTGGAGATCATTGGAAAGCAACTTTCAAATATAGAATATATAGTTCTTGAGCAGCAGATGACAGATTCATCAAAATGGCATTTCACCTATAAATAGTTGATGTTTTATGACCATGTTTACATTTATAAAGATTAAGTCATGAAATACTTTTTTATCATCGGAAAAAACAGATTTTTTTACCTCAATTAGGACCCTAATGAAAGAGCCAAAAAATAAAAAAAAAATAGAAGTTTTAAATGGTTAATTACATCGTATTATAGTGTTATCCCGGAAATTCCAATTTTCAAGACAATTAAAACAAAACTATTGAACATTTAAAAAAACATTTATAGCCCTATTTTTAAGATAACCAGTGGGTATACGAGAAGATGAAAAGATACCAGAGGGACCTTCCAACTAATAGATCGAAAACAAATAGACAAAGCCATGGCTAAAAAAAAATACAAAACATACATAAAATAGTACACAAGCCACAACAGAGATAACTAAAGATTCAACAAAACGAACCCCACCGAACTTGAATTTGATTTGGCAAACTATATATACATTTCCCTGCTGTATTGCATAACTTTAAGTTATGCATTCAGATGAGGGGAATGTCGACAAAAAATTAGATTAAGATTTTTAATTTAGTTCAACTGAAACCAACCATTTAAACTGGTAAACCGAATTTGAAATAAAACAGTAATTTTGATCTTAAAAAAAAAATTAAGATTGAAGAATTAAATCAATTTAGTAAATTTAAAGTATATTCCGCTGAATAAGCGTGAACTTTTCTGTATTTTTTATTATACGAGCGCCTTACGTTTAACCTCATATTTTCCTTAATGGTTTTCATGCTTTAATTTAAGAATTGAATGCTTTTTTTTTAGTAAATTTATTGGGGTGTAAAAGTGTTGACCGAAGTACATTTTGTATAAAGCGCGGAAGCGCTTCATTCTAAAACTGTGCGCACGGTCAACGCTTTTACAACCCTATAAAGTTACAAAAAGAAGCTTTCAATACTTATAATTACGTTGTTTAGCTATGACCATGAAAACACATATTGTATATATTTTTTTATTTAATTCACCTGTGCACTTTATTGTTGGACCACGTATTTCATGAATGAAAAGTTGTATTGAGCAATACAACTGCTTACGGAATAACACGTGATGTTTAGTTAGCCAATCAGAATTAAGTATTATAATGAAACATGCATCTAATGTAATTATTTGATATTAACTTGCATGCTTTTCGTGATTTGCTCAATGTGTAATTTAAACGAATGAACAAAAAAAAACATCATATCCAAACCCTGAGAATATTTGTGTCCGCTGTTTATTGTGTATTTTCCTATATTGACAAAAGATTTGACAGAATGTAAACGGAAAATATTGTTTTGGCTGACTTTATCACAATTAGCGTCTGGTAGCCCAGTGACCATTTGTCTTTGATGTTTTCACCTTGGACATTATTGAAACATTATCGATGAATGCAAATTCTATTTCTGGTTGATATATAGTTGAACTATCCTAATGAATCCATGACAAAAAATGACAACATGTAAACCTACTATTTGTTGCTTTTTTTATTATGACAATTTGATAGATTATTTTTTAATTTGTTTATAGCGAACGCAATCTGGAATCATTCATAATATGAGTAATTTCAATTAATTGGGGTTTCTATTATACATGAACATTGGACAAAAGTGACATATCATTTTAACTAAAATCAATATTTTTCAAAATTTATTATGAAAATCACTTATAAAGTCACTTAGTATTATTTTAATTTTTTGTTAAATTTCGATTTTAGTAGAAATAATCAGACATACTGAGTGGGAATTAACTTTCGTCTATTGTACACAAATATCGAATCGCTGAATTCACATCTCCTGGATTTATTTAAATATTTTATAATAAATATTCGGTATTAGCTAATACTAACAATGAACACTTCCCTTTCCTAGATCTTGCTATCTTTATCAATATTTATGATAAAAGAGAAGAGTTGTCAACACCTTTTATAATTTTTTAGATGGTGACATTCCCTCGTCATCAACTTATGGTGTTTATATATCCCACCTTGTTCTATTTTCTATTCGCTTGGGTTGGTTTCGATGTATTTTATTTAAATGAAAGAAATCTGTTTTACTATAAAAAAAAATATTACACCAATGTTTTCGATATCACAAACTAGTTAAACATTAAATAAATTTTATCATCAGTGCAAGGACAACATTTGTAAATATAAACCAACATGCAGACATCTAATAATATGTTCATGTAATTCACATCCAATTTTTAAGGCAATATCCTTTACAAAGCACAAAATTGCGGCATTCATTCAAAACCTAACCCGTTTTTGGCATGATACGGGTTATGTTTCTCATATATTTTATGATGGTAGGATACTTAAGCCACGACTGGAGGGATTATGCTTGATTGTCATATGATGAAGACATAATCTTCAATCAGTTTAATTGAGGCCTGGAGCTTGCATTTCAGAAACTGTTAGTAGTCCTTTGTTTAACTTATTAATCATTGTCATTTTGATCAGTTTCTCCTATCCTGACATCGGACTCTTTTAAACTGAGTGTTACTGTGCGTATTGGTGTTAGTATGATTATACTTCATTGGCTAGACGTATCGGTGGAGGATGGAGATCTAACAAAACAAGTTTAACACCGCCGCATTGTTGCGACTATCCAAAGTCATGAACCTCTCGCCTTTCTGAGTCTTGTAGGTTTTTGTAATAATACTAGTAGTTCATTTATATGGTTTTGGTATGACAACGACGTCCACATTTTTATTTCAGATCCAGCTGAGGCTGCGTTGAAGACCAATTGATGGCTTTCGGCTGTTATCTACTCTTTGATCGGATTGTTGTCTATTTGACATATACCGCATTGCAGTCAATAACGATTTATTCGGTCTCTGTTTTTACTGTCAAGAAATTGTTATTTCTCCATACAAAACAACATGTTGAATTGTCAAGAACAATACATTAAATTGATTTCTTTTCAAATATCAGAAAAGTACTGCATTATCAAGAAATGATACGAAAAAATAACTTTAACTCAGAACAAGACTTAACGTTTATTTTCAGTCTTTTCAGTTGTTGTTAGCTCTATATTGCATTGATTGGTACACATGATGTTGGTAAGATAAAACAAAGAAGACTAATTGACATGAACGCAAACATATGAGAAATAAAATAACTCTTTCGTAAACAAATCCTCAATTAATTTTATTTCATATTGTTGTACCACACAGTACACCCAATTTGACGCACATTTACAGTATCCAATATCACTGATAATGTTCTGAGATCCAAAAGGAATGGCAGCATCGAATGAGCTTTTGCCTTTGGTTAACCTGTAATGAACATATATGTGCCAGTAACTTAAAACGCGAAACCAAGCAACTTGAACATACAAATATGCCCCTCAACAGAAAATTCTATCAATACTAAAGCACGATGATCTATAATGAATAAGCGTATTTGTTATTGTTTAATAGGTAGACATATACATTCATTTGAAAAAAAAAGTATCTCGCGTGTCCGTTCTCTATTAGCTCGAATCCATCTTATAAAAGTACTGATCATTGCCCTACCTTTCGTCCACCAGGGGTTGAAGTCATAAAACTTTGCTCAGTGCTCGGAGCACAAAAATCTTGCTCGAAACATGAAATCCAGCATTTTGATTTGTTGTACGAGTACAAAAAACTGACTCGAAAGTTTTATGACTTCAAGGCCTGGACTTCTACTTTCCGTTCTAAAATTAATATGTTAACCAATGAAAGCTCTGCTCTGAAATACTTCTGACGTTCACAACAACAAACACCGAAGCTACCGAAACGATTTTCAGAACAGAAAGTAAAACTGAGCATTGGCAGATGTCTGTAAGCTAGGCGTGGATATATGATCTGTATTAAGTCAAATTGGTTGTTAAATGCGCGTACACAATGTTTTTGGTTGATTTTTTCTAATTGTATTAATCTGCTGAGGTAAACCTAGTTTTACTGATGTTTATAGTTTGGTCTTATGTTGATATGTTGTTACACTATTCCGGGTAAGGGGAGGGTATGTGCCTTCAAACTATTTTAACCCCGCCACAGTAAGGAACCTGTATTTCAGTGGTTGTCGTTTGTGTATGTGTTACATATTTGTTTTTCATTCACTTTTTTTACATAAATAAGGCCGTTAGTTTTCTCGTTTGAATTGTTTTACATTGTCTTATCGGGGCCTTTTATAGCTGACTATGCGGTATTGGCTTTGCTCATTGTTGAAGGCCGTACGGTGACCTATAGTTGTTAATTTCTGTGTCATTTTTGTCCTTCGTGGATAGTTGTCTCATTGGCAATCATACCACATCTTCTTTTTTTATAATACTCAGTATGTTTATTTAGTGTTTCTGTCAAAATAAAATGTTGAAAAATCTTAATTGATTTTGGCTTCTATAGATCAATTTCAAATTCATTAAATAATTCGCTATATTTTCCGGTTTTTTTTAGGTCTAGTTATTGGTTACTGCTAAATTGGGTACAACTATATTGTTTGCTCTTTCGTCGCTTTTTGTAAGGCTTGTTGGTTCAATTTAATTTTTTGTGTTTTAACGCCATTTTAAGCACCGTTTTGCGGCTATTGCTGCAGCGGTCAATTAAGATTGGAGTCAAGTGCTCCAGCATGATCGGGGCTCCAACTCACAACCTTATTGTTGACTGGCTAGTGATTTCATTATTTTTTTTTATTTTAAATATTTTCAATTTGAAAGCTTTGTGCATTTTAGGTAATTGTAAACTGTAGACATCATATAGTTGAACAAACCACCTACGTCCATGTTTGAATAAACACCGACTCCTTTTGCCCTTTGCTGGAAACATAACCAATACCAGGAATGTCTAACCAAGTTTCAGTCCCACAAATTCCACCAGGAGGATTAAGATCTTTGTTGATTATTGACAAAGTAACATTCATGTCCACATATGATCTGTTGATGTCCACTGTTATATTTGAACCAGTTAAAACTGTTATCTGTTGTTAATTGAAATGCATAAAAAAATCAAAATAAAACATTTTTTTTTTCTTTCATTCAAAGTCATATGATACTTCATATTTCAACATGCATATATCTCATATAAATTAATGGCAAACTTTTATTTTAAAACAAGTGTACATGTTCTTTTGTTTAGAAAAAAAAAACCTTATCATATCGACATCTGTAGAAATGTAATACTATTAAAAAGTTTCGCGTAATGCAATTCTTATGCAATGATCTTAGCTAAGAAACCTCTCATTATAACATTGGCCACTGCACAGGGCAAGTGTGTGGGGGAAAAACTGTCATGTAACTTGTGCAAGATAGTAAACATACGTGAACTGAAAGGTAATTAATAGAATTGGATTCTTAAAAAACAAATTAAAGCACTATATATTTAAACAACCAGTTTGGAAAAGTTCAATTAACAAATGGGAACGCATGGACATATAAACACCAATTGATAAGCATCGTTCTATAAATTAACCTTTTTCTCCTGCCCCATGATTACGATTGATTAATTGATTGTTGGTTGCCTAACTTCCAGTGGAAAATATATTATGCAGGCATGTTCAGTCAGGATGAGAGCATATTAACAATAAATACAATATGGTAGGGCCATCATCAGATCCCGCCCAGCCAAAAAGCTTCCCCTTTTGCAAGGGTTTTACTACTGGTCGGAATAAGACCTGTGATAACTATACAACTATTCCCTAGTCCATGGTTATGTGTTGATTGTCTATCATTTTCACCAGCTAATAAACTTCGGTCACAAACTTAATCATCTTGCGATTAACAAACACTGAATAAATTTAGAATAAACTTTTATTGTCTTGATCGTTTCAACTCTATTTAAAAGTATGTTAGCATTCAATTCATTGTGCATTGATGTCTTAATATTAATAAGTCGAATGGACTTGTCCTGCAGAACACATGGACCAGTGTATGTTTATGTTGTGTAGAGTTGTTAAGTACGAACGTGTCATTTACAGTGGTAATACAAAGTGCATCAATACATTATCATTTAACACATTTTGTTGCAAGATTTAATTTGTCGTGAGCAAATTTGAAGCAACAAGTAGAGCAGAAATTGCCATACCCTTTCAAGTATGTAGCTCAAATTATCGATAGGGTTTCTTCATCTGTATGTGTCTGTTTTTATTCGAAATACTTATGATACTTTTAAGTAGATAAAGGTAGTATAGCATGGAATTGTAGTCATATGGATTTTAAACAGCGAACTATATATGTTCTTTATGAAATTAAAGTTTAACATAAATGACAAATAAAGGTTTGGAAGTGAAAACCAATTGTAGAGTATAAATTTATGACCATACTAAATATTTTTACCTAAAAATTAACTTACTACAAAACGTAACCCGCTGTCTGATTGCTGTACAACAATTGTTCGTTCAGCTGACTTGGATAGATACTTTACTTTCGGAACAAATTGTGACGTCGTTTTCTCACAAACATCTATTTGTACAGCATCATTTCCTTCTTTAACAAATACACCACATGTTATCATTTTCATGCCGTTCATCTGACGTTTAACTTCAACCTATTACATTTAGTTAGATTTATTTATTAGGAAAATAAATAGATTCCCAGAGATAATACAAATACTGCTTCAAACAGAATAGGTTTGCAAAAACAGCATTAGAATAGCCGTTATTGAAGGAATATAAAATAAACTCATCATAGATACCAGGATTACATTTTGTATTTACGCCAGACGTGCCTTTGGTCTACAAAAAACTCATCAGTGACGCCCGAATCAAAAAAAGTTAAAAAAAATAATCCAAATAAAGAACGAAGTTTGAGAGCAACGAGGACCAAAATTCCTAAACGTTTTGCCAAATACAGCTAAGGTAATCTATTCCTGAGGTAGAAAAGCCTGAGTATTTCAAAACTTCAAAGGTTTTGTACACAGTTAATTTATAAATATGACCATATCAATGATAATTCATGTCAGCACAAAGGTGAAAAGAGTAAACGTGATTTCGAGCTGTATTTCACAACGTACCTTTATGAACCAAAAAAAAATCGAATCTACTGGCATAACAAAAAGTCTAATTATAGAGTTGTGTATGATGGGAGGATGGACTTACAGTCATATGTTACATTTTAGCTTTGGCTTATAGTTATCAGGAGTTGTGACGACTAACAGAAAAGAGCGACGATTTACAAAAAAGAACAGAAAAGAACCGAAAAGGATAAAAAAAAAAGGACCGGAAAGGACCGAAAAGAACCGAAAAGGCGATCGACTTTTTTTAGTAATCAAAGGAAATTAGCAAATTGCAAATCATTTAAGTCTATAAATGAAAAGATTTTTTTTTACAAAAGTTTCTACGTGAATTATATTTATAAGTAACATTAGTTAGTTCAAATTAGATCGCTAATTTAGTTGGAACATTATAACAGTTCCTTATAAATTTTTGGGAAACGTGTATATACATTATATATACTGTGGATTCATTATTATTCGTTGGATACCAATTTTCGTGGAATTCGTGGGTATAGGTGAACCACGAAATTAAATGTTCAACGAATAACAAACTTTCTATAGGATTGTATGCAGACTTCAGCAAAACCACGAAATTAAATATCCTCGAACATGTAAGATTTCAATAATCCACGAAAATTGGTACCCACGAAAATAAATGAATCCACAGTATTTTCTTTTGTTACATCTTCTGACATCGGACTCGGACTTCTCTTTAACTGACTTTTAATGTGCGTATTGTTATACGTTTACTTTTCTGCATTGGCTACAGGTATAAGGGAAGGGTTGAGATCTCATAAACATGTTTAACCCCGCCGCATTTTTGCGCCTGTCCCAAATCAGTAGCCTCTGGCCTTTCGTAGTCTTGTATTATTTGTACTATTAGTTTCATGTGTATAATTTGGAGTTTAGTTTGACGTCCATTTTCACTGAACTTGTATATGTATTTGTTTAGGGGCCAGCTGAAGGACGACTCCAGGTCGTTGTGTCTTTGACACATTCCCCATTTCCATTCTCAATTTTATAACACGAAAAAAATACCTTTTATATTACCATGCCCATATACATGTATTATATGTCTCTGTTATAAACAAACGAAACATTTTTTTAAATGGTAGGATTTATAGTACGAGAATATTGCTTTTCCGTTAATTTTACCACAAAATCCGTGAATTATAAATTACTATTAAAAAATGTAAAATGCTTATTGAAACCGGTGTCAACCGACTGCATTTGTTTGCACCTGTTTAAGGTGATTTTTGTTTAGACACTAGTCTAGTCATTTTAAGGCACTTATAGCTTTCTGTTTAACGTGAGCCAAGGCTCTATGTTGAAGACCGTATTTTGACTTAAAATGGTTTACTTTTAAAA
This sequence comes from Mytilus galloprovincialis, assembly GCF_965363235.1. Classification (NCBI taxonomy): domain Eukaryota; kingdom Metazoa; phylum Mollusca; class Bivalvia; order Mytilida; family Mytilidae; genus Mytilus; species Mytilus galloprovincialis. Next base: position 5,389,431 of record NC_134839.1, on the reverse strand, counting down.
ATTGTGACTTGGATGCAGAGTTGTCACCGTCTTCTTATATCTATTATAAATATATTTTTAAATATTAAGATTAAAATCCTTGATGAAAAATAAATGAAAATTTAGCATACATATCATACATATACTTAAAAACAATATTACTAAAGAAACAAGTTATATTGTCTCTTTTTTGTAAGTCTACATATTCCTATCAATATACAATCTAAATTTGAATTATGCATTCATTAATTTCGAGGTATTGTTAACAACATAAAAAAATCGTAGTTAAAACTTGTGACACTTGAAGAAGGCCATTTGTTGAGCCGAAATATTTGTCAACACGATTTAATAACAACATTTTCGTATTATAACATCTTAGATCAGTACCGTTGTGCAAATCTTTAGACTGATATATATATATATATATATATATATATATATATATATATATATATATATATATATATATATACGAGTCTAAATTGAAAACTACGTTCAAACCTATGATTGCGTTGGATAAAAACCGCAATTTTTATACGTGTGCATGTCAAACAAATTTCGTTGTAGAAGGGTCTAAAAACAGCACAAACAACATTTTCCAAAAGACAAAAAAGGGAAAAAGTATATTTAAACAGAGCGCATTTGACTAACAGGTCGAACAACTGATGTTCTTAAACCCTGCTGACTGCCATTGGCGATTACCAAATAAAATTAATCACGAGATGTAACACAATGGATCTTAATATAAACTTTATACTAAACAGAAAACGATAAACTTGTGACCAAGATTTCATATCAATACAAGGTGTCAATATTTGTGTTTTACACCAGACCTAGATTTCGACAATACATGTCTCTTCAGTGATGTTAGGGATCGAAACGGTATTTGGAAGGCCATATAATTTACCCTCAACGTCATATAGACTCTTGAATTTTAAGGGCATACGATACAGTTACAGGGAAGGTAATGACGTTGCTAACGTAAAATGTTATTTTCGCGACGTCAAACTATGACATATCGGGAAAAGATGTATTTTGCGACTGATTTTTATCATTCAAACTGTTTTAATTTGAAAACGAGTGCATGGACCCCTATTTTTTAAAACAGCAATTTGTTTCATTTTGCAAGGAGATTATGTGACCCAAATTTTAAAAAACTGTAAATAGCGCATTTTTTTTTAATTTTAATAAACATGCAGCAAAATATGACGTTTTTTCCTTTATTCATGAACATTTGATAAATATAGAGTTATTTCGGAATAAAAATTGCATCATTTTTCATGATACTTATAAAATACAGAAATTACCGATTATTTTACAAAAAAACCATTTGTGTTTATCGTTTAAAACAAAAAAGTTATGTCTTTCTTTCGAAAAAGAAAATACGGACACAAATCTGAATTTTGAGCAAATATACAAAATTTCGACCTCATTTTACTCAAAAAGTAGCACATGAAGGTATATTTTTTATTACATATTTGATTTAATAGATAAAAAAAATAGCCTAAATGCAAATTTTCATCAACTTGTAAATACAGGTTCAAAACTGTATCGTATGCCCTTAAGAGTCAATATAGGATGAACGGATCATATAAACCGGAGGGAAAATATGATACAAGCCCAAACGAAAAAATATAAACGAGTCTAAATTAAAAACTACGTTCAAACCTATGATTACGTTGGATAAAAACCGCAATTTTTATACTTGTGCATGTAAAAAAAAATCGTAGTAGAAGGGTCTAAATACAGCACAAACAACATTTTCCAAAAGACAAAAAAAGTGAAAAAGTATATTTAAACAGAGCGCATTTGACTAACAGGTCGAACAACTGATATTCTTAAACCCTGCTGACTGCCATTGGCGATTGCCAAATAAAATTGATAACGAGATGTAACAAAAATGGATCTTAATATAAATTTAATACTAAACAGAAAACGATAAACTTCTGACCAAGATTTCATGCCACAAACACAATGTGTCAATATTTTTGTTGTACACCAGATCTAGATTTCGACAATACATGTCTCTTCAGTGATGTTAGGGATCGAAACGGTATTGGGAAGGCCATATAATTTACCCTCAATTTCATATAGACTCTTGAATTTTAAGAGTCAATATAGGATATATATATTGTTTTTATATGATTAATATACGTATGTTCTTTTCGATCCTTTTCGGTTCGTTTTGGTCCTTTTCTGTTATTTTCGGTTCTTTTTTTTTTTTGTAAATCGTCGTACTTTTCCGTAAATCGTTGGACCGGTTATCAGGGACTTATAGTAAGATCATGTCCTTTTTCATTTCATTACCAAGAACCAAGAACAATCTCCATTGCACAAGTTTAAGTGACCATAATCGACGTTGTTTACATTTGCACTATTTAAGGTAAAGCCTGCAGTCATAAGATTTTTACAGATTCTTCATCATGTTCATGTAACGATATGAAAGTGATAACAAGGTAGATATATGCATTGGCTATAATGATATAAACCCAATGATATACCCCCCTCCCCACTTTCCGCTACAAAAAAGACTTAAACAGGTCAATATACAGTCTTTCATAAAATAAAGTGTCTATGCAATATAATAACGTTACAGACACTAGAAAAGATCTGCTATCAAAACAATATTCTCCAAATAATGAACAACGCCTTACTCGAAAAGATATCTGTATCCCACTATATCATTCATATTAAACATAATGAAGCATAGTTTCTTTTCGAGTAAGGTAAATATTAATAAGCCTTTTGGTAGTTATTGCAATTTTATATCAAATTTAACTTGTAAGAAACCATTATACAATTTGGGTATTTTCTTAATTTTACCATACCATTTATTACAACGGGAATTATCAAGCTGTTCATCGCACAGAAACGAAAACAGCTGTTGACATACTTAACCGTGTTTTTGATTGATGTGTCATTGGGAATATAATCCTTGTTCTTATGCAACATCGCTTATAAGGTTCATTTTATTTGGATAACGTCGTCAATTTTCATGGCATGATGCTATGAAAATATAAGCGCAAGCGCATACGACGTATGGCAGATTTCGAATGAATGATTTGTAGTTGTTTTCTGTCAGTTTCATTAGAATGAAAATACCAATATTGTATTTTAAGCTTCGACAGCATCACATGGTGAATTGATGGTTGCAAATACCCGTTTACTGTCTCCTCAAATGCATCGCCGGTAAACTTAATTTGCAACAATCAAATCACCGATTGTTGCCGTCGGAGCTAATAAATACAAAACAGTTAAGAACAATAAGTAAATAATGACAACATATGACGGGGTTGTTAGCATCGAAAATCCAATAGTAACTAGAACACACCCGCGGGGAAATAGAGCGTATGTTAACTGTAAAAAAATATAACTGGAGAATTCCAAAAGAGGTATCAAAAGTCAAAGGTACTTGGTGACTGGGCACATTTTTTTTTGCCCTCACCCTTTTTTCCAAATACCGATTTTTATTCTTTCTGTTTTTCTGTATACTATGAACATCCATATATTATTTATATATACTATAATTACTATATAAAATTGTCACTGATATATTAAAAGTCACCCCAGTAAACTATTGGAATTTATAGTTAATTATAGCAAATTTATAGTACATGTATAGATGTATGAAGTATATAGAAATATTTCAGTGACCGCCGTGGATAAAAAAGTATTGGAATTGATAATATATATAAATAGCAAATACACTTTATTTATAGTATATGTATGATCATAGTATACAGAAAAACGCAAAAAAATAATTGTTCTGTCCCAAGTACTTATGCAAATTATGTTTAATTTCAAAACAGGCCAAAAGGGCAGCGGAAGTCTTTTATTTTTCTCAAAAAGTCATTCCCATGACGGAAAAAATATATTGACGCCTTTATTGTCGTTTTCCTCCCAAAATAACCCAAATTGAAACACTTTAAGCAAGGATGATAAATGCTAGAACACACCCGCTAAATCGCGGGCATCCAGAGCGTACGTGATTAAAAGTATGTAAAGTGTTGTAGGATGAATTTTTGTAAAAAAAAATAATGACTGAGTGGAAAATTTCAGGAAATGTAATAAAAGTTATAGGTACTTGGGGATAGGACAATTATTTTTCAACCCCTTCTCCTTTTTCCCAAAATTTCCAATGAACATACGTTTAGTATGTTATGAACATACATTACTATAAATAAAGTGTGTTGGCTTTTTACTATCAGTTCTCAGTTAACTAATCAATCCACGGCGGCCATTGATATATTATATAGACCCTCTCTATTTACGAAATTCAGTGACCGCCGTGGATAGTAAACTTGAAAATGATAACAGATAGCAAATGTACGTTATTCATAGTCTTTTGTATATACAACGTACATAAAAAAAAAAAACGCAAACCGGATGTCTAGTCTGACTTCAAATTTTGTCCAATGACGGAAAAATATCCGGACGGACGCAGTTTTTTTCGTTTTTCTCCCAAAATAAAACAAACTGAATAATCATAAGAAAGGATGACAAATGAGACAATACATGGTACCTATAGGATACAAAAGCGTGATGATTAATTTATTGTGGAAGGAAGAGAAGCGACACACAAAATGAGGTCTTCTTGTTTAATAGTATAGATACATGTTTGAATAAATATTTGAATAAATATTTGAACATGTTGAATAATATTTTTTTTAACAGAGATCACCGACTACATGTATAAGGTTTTAATTATTTTAATTGTTGAATGCCGTATGGTTGTTTATATTTGCTTACATCCACTTCATTTGAACTTTGTTGGATAGTTGATTAATTAGCAATTTTAGATCATCTCTTTCTTTTTATAAAGGTATAAATTTGCCCATCTCTGAAAACTATTTCCGTATATCAATTACTACACACATTACATATACTAACACCAATGTGGACGATCGGTAGACTGTAATCATAAAACATCGGGTAATTCAGATTCTTTAGTCGTTGAAATATTAATGTGTCAGATAACATGTAAAAAGAGTGTGGTGTTATATGGACAGGTATTTTAGTTGTGTACTTTCCTGTTGAGGAATCTAATTCAAAACTGTAAGCGCACTTTGTAACATTACGACCTAGAATGATAATAAACGATAATTTGTTTTTATAGTTCCTGTATTCATTCAATGATCAAATGCGGATCTCTTAATGCCTACATCAAATAAGTCTTACCATATGTGGAGGTCTGTGGGTACACTTTACTAAAGAAACTCATTAAAACATATTAATCATGAAAACAACATGGCAAATTGCAACTAGTGACAACCATTAGATAATAAGCACCTGGATTGATACACGGCACGCATAACTTAATTATAGTAGTGCTAAATGCGTTTGTAAGGGCATGACCCTACTCCTGACCTAAGACAACGCTGTTACAACACCAGAAAAGACAAACTTTAAAATTAGTAGGGTGAGCACTGACTTACCGGATCTGTACAAAAACAAAAAAACAAATAGACATAAACAGACAATCTTAGCGTATTATACTCTTTACACTGAATGCAAATACATAAAGACAACAGTAGTATACCGCTGTGCATATGTTCTTAAAAACGAATGTAACGTTCAATTTCAACTAATAATCACCAACATGTTTGCAGTTGTCCTGACACAGATATAGATTAGAACACTTCTAATGCAATAGTGCAATGAGTTTCCAGACATAACCATTGCTCTTTGCAATGCCAAAATATTAGTAAGTATCAACAACATGTAGAACAATGATGTTTTGTTACCGGGACCATAGAACTTGTTTTATTATGTATAACATACTATTATTTAAAAAAGAAATCTGTACCAGTAAATACAACTTTCAAAAATCGTAGTATGCTGAACGAGCTATTTATAAACACCATTCGGAAATTATTATGGAAGCATTTATATTTTTACCTGTACTTTCTATTTGTATGCCAACAGAGAGTTTATCTAAAGGATCGAGGCTGATCAATGGAAGCGTTGATTCTACGATTACATTCTGTTTTATTGTATGCCTTATTCTCTGGGGTGATACCTGCATGAGAATATGACAAATGTACTACCGTATGTAATACTAATTGAAAATATAATGTTTTGAATAGTTTGAAAAACCAGTAAATAAAATGCAGTCAACCTAGCCTGACAAAACGTTGGAATTTTCCATCGATTAATACTTACATTCACCCTATTGTCATCGACTTGGAAAAATTCAAATAACAACATATACAGTTAAATTTGCCAAATATCTTGACTAACATCTAAAAATTGACAACGATGGTCAGTTGAAAACAAATTTTCGACAAAAGAGATGATTTCAACTTCCCAATTGTGAACTTTTCATTTCTATGTAGCAGAATTTCAGCAGCGCCTGTATACGGATTATATGTATCCCAATTGAAACAATATTCCTATCATGATCTACTTTATATAGGGTTGCTGCTTACAAGGAAGCTATTTAACCAACACTTCCAAATTGTGAAATTGAAATCATTCCTTCGTGAATTTTACGCATGCCGTCACAAGTTGGTTGACCGTTATAGAACATCCGTTTCACAAATGATATCGGATATGTTCCTTATGTCGTAACTACAATCTCTTTCCCTTTTCACGAATGTAACCTATCGAATTATACTACTCACTGGGTATGTTATAACATGAGCAACACGACGGGTGCATCACCCCAGATTTTGGGTGGGGTTCATGTGGATTAGTCTCTAGATTTCTATGTTGTGTCTTGTGTACTAAGATTTGTCAGATTGTCTTTCTCTTTTAAGACATGGCGTTGTCAGTTTATTTTAGATCTATGCATTTGAGTGTCCCTCTGGTATATTGCATCTCTCTTTCATAAATTTAATATTTTAAAACACGATTTTTTTAAATTTGTTTCCGATATATATCCCTTGAAAGGATCTGCCTTTTTAATATCAAGTAAGATGTGTTTTAGCCTTTGTTACATCCAAATTTCGGTAGCTAGTTCCCTTAAAATACATGAACTTATTACTGATAGTTTATATAAACTGTTTACACGTTGAATCTTCTTTTAATTTTCATTCTTGTCACTAAGAAATCTCTATATGTTAATACCGCAGTCCCACTAGGCCACGATCGCACTACGATTTGTACAAAAAATGCAAATTTTGATGAGCGTAGAACGATCATGTAGATCGCAGTAAGGTTGTATCACGGTCGTGGTGAGGTCTTCAAGATCGGGATGAGCATGGCCAACTTTGAACATGTTCAAAACAATCGTAATGCTGTCGTGGCGAAATCATGGCGTAGTAGAAACGTAGTGAGAGCGCACTAAGATTGGAGTAAGATCGCAAAGGTCGCTGTACCATCTTAACGAGAGCGTATCGAAAGCGTGATTCTATTCGGAGAGACTGCGCTGCGATCTCACAGCAACGTCATAACGACCTCACTACGACCATCACGTTCTCACCGCGACCCAACTACGCTTCCACTACGACTATATCACGCTGTTCACGACCATAGTACGAGTATAACACGCCCTTGCCGTCCTCATTACGCTCTTCTTACCACCTGACTACGTTCATACTACAACCATCATTCTCATTGTCATTTTCACATAAAATATATTAGATCTTTCCAGGTTTTGTTTGTCTGTCTGTCATATTCATTTTTTCTTACGGGTAAACCATGCATCTCATTTTATATAGATTAGACCATTGGTTTTCCTATTTGAAAGGTTTTACAATAGTAATTTTTTGTACTCTTTATAGCTTGCTGTTCGGTGTGAGCCAATGCTCCGTGTTGAAGGCCGTACCTTGGCCTATAATGGTTTACGTTTATAAATTGTAACTTGGGTGGAGAGTTATCTTATTGGCACTCATACCACATCTTCCTATATCTATTAACACATCTGTCTCATCTCTACTATCGTTCACTGAAATATCTTCATTTGAGCTTTATGGACCAGCATTGGTTGTAATTTAGGTTGGATTGGTCGGTCCGAAACCTTTGCTTGATCAGGATTCGTTACTATCATAGCTCCCTCTGCCTCTACATCACCCCCTACTATACACCCACGTGTTGTTGAAGATTATGGTGGCATGACTTTATTGTTTCCGAGAAATCGACGAATTAATCAGAAAAAGAAGAAATGTAACTGTATTGATATGGAACACGATGTTGATGTTATTGCTGAGGACGTAGTTAAATCGTGGTAAGAACGTGCTATAATCGAAGTAGAAGCGTTGTAAGATCGTGTTTCAATCGGATAACTCGTGGTATGATCGTAGTGAGAACGTGAAAAGCGTAGCCAGGTTGCAAAATAAGCGCGGTGAGAACGTGGTATAATCGTAGCGGGATCGTTGTAGAAGCGTAATGAGGACGTAGTAGCATCGTGAAAGCAACGAAATTTACATTTTCATGCCGCTCATACCGCGACCTCACCACGATCTGAATTTATTTTAGATCGCGGTGAGCGTGGTGCGATCGTGGTGTAGTGGGACTGGGGCTTAATACCCCAGTCCCACTAGGCCACGATCGCACTACGATCTGTGAAAAAAATGCAAATTTTGATGATCGTAGTACGATCGTGTAGATCGCAGTAAGGTCGTATCACGGTCGTGGTGAGGTCTTCAAGATCGTGATGAGCGTGGCCAACTTTGAACATGTTCAAAACAATCGTGGTGCGGTCGTGGCCAAATCAGATCGTAGTAGAAGCGTAGTGAGACCGCATTAAGATCGTAGTAAGATCGCAAAGGTCGCTGTACCATCGTAGTGAGAGCGTAGCGAAAGCGTGATTCTATTCGGAGAAACTGCGCTACGATCTCATTGCGACGTTATTACGACCTCACTACGATCATCACGTTCTCTCCGCGACCAAACTACGCTTCCACTACGACTATACCACGCTGTTCACGACCATAGAACGATTCTAGCACGCCCTTGCCGTCCTCATCACGCTCTTCTCCCGACCTGACTACGTTCATACTGCGACCATTATTCTCATTGTCATTTTCCCATAAAATATATTAATTCTCTGCAGGTTTTGTTTGTCTGTATGTAATTGGGACTTCTTGTCCATTTTCTCTAACGGCTCAACCATGCTTCTTGTTTTCATATAGATTAGACCGTTGGTTTTCCCGTTTGAATGGTTTTACACTGGTAATTTTTGGGGCCTTTTTTATCTTGCTGTTCGGTGTAAGCCAAGGCTCCGTGTTGAAGGCCGATTATTACTTGGATTGAGAGTTGTCTCATTGGCACCGTCATGCCACATCTTCCTATATATATCTATTGACACATCTGTTTCATATCTGCTATCGTTCACTAAAATATCGTCATTTCAGCTTTATGGACCAGCAATAGGTTGTAATTTAGGTCGGATTGGTCGGTCCGACATCTCTACTTGATCAAGATTCGTTACTATCAGAGCTCCATCTGCCTCTACATCAACCCTAACACCACGCCCACGTGTTCTAGTAGATTTTGGTGGCTTGATTGTTTTTTTTTTTCGAGAAATCTACGTATTAATTAGAAATAGAACTGAAGGAATGATACTGTATTGATATGGAACCCGATTTTGACGTTATTGCTGAGAGCGTAGTAAGATCGTCGTTTGAACGTAGTGTAATCGTGGTAAGAACGTGCTATAATCTTAGCAGAAGCGTGGTAAGGTCGTGTTGCAATCGGATAACTCGTGGTATGGTCGTTGTGAGAACGTGATGAGCGTAGAAAGATCTTGATAAGCGTAGTAAGGTCGCAGAATAAGCGCGGTGAGAACGTGTTATAATCGTAGCGGGATCGTTGTAGAAGCGTAATGAGGACGTAGTAGCATCGTGAAAGCAACGAAAATTTACATTTTCATGCCGCTCAAACCACGACCTCACCACGATCTGAATTTAAGTTAGATCGCGGTGAGCGTGGTGCGATCGTGGTCTAGTAGGACTGGGGCTTAAGGTATACACGCTACATAGTTTGTTCGTGTCAAAAGTATGATATTTCAATTGATTTGGTTTATTGTGTTATCGTTTTGGCGCAAAAATAAATAAGGAAGAAATTATGTTATGTATATACGTACCTTCATTCCTACCCAGTAACCATTGCTGTTGACATGTTCAACTTTTGAATTGTTGCTACAGGTCACTTCAACTTTGCATCGTATCTGAAATATAATTAAAATCACCTGAGCAGGTAATTGTAGTTCTAAACAACGTGTATCGTGCTAAGCATATTCAAATTCGTATTTCAACGTATTGGAAAACAAGAAGTAGATCAGAAAACACCACACACGGTACATCTCAATTATATTGTACTGCTAACCAAATATCATGAATATAGAATCTCTCTGTTTAGTACTTTTTGAGAAATATATGTAGAACTGTTGTTTCCTTAATTCGTTATATATAAATTTCAAAGTATCTCTAATCAGGGAAAAGATATCTGACAACTAACTCGTTACACCTCATCAATGCCAAACTGCTTACAAATTACAAAATCAAAATATGTTCAGTAATGTCTGCGAAAGTGTAATACAAAAATAGGACGAAAGGCAAAATAACATAGAAGGTGGCTGCAATATTTAGATTGAAGTATTATAACAAAAAAAATGTATTATAATTTGTTTTTAAATTAAGAAATCTAAAGATAAAGGGTAAGCAGAAGCTAAAAATCGAAGAACAAACAAAGACTCGGTTAAACAAACAACACTAGAATGGATCAACGTGCCTCTATATTTTGTGTGTAAAACTTCCATTGTATACGTTTTTTTTATTTATTGTCTTTTAACGATTAAATAATCACCCAATCAGCATAAAGATTGTTCAATATTGTTTTAGTGTTGTATAAAATTTAGAAAGGAAATGGGGAATGTGTCAAAGAGACAACAACCCGACCATAGGGCAGACAACAGCCGAAGGCCACCAATGGGTCTTCAATGTAGCGAAAAACTTCCGCACCCGTAGGTGTCCTTCAGCTGACCCCTTAAAAAATATGTATACTAGTACAGTGATAATGGACCTCATATTAAACTCAGAATTATACACAACTGAAATTAAAAATCATACAAGACTAACAAAGGCCAAAGGCTCCTGACTTGGGACAGGCGCAAAACTGCGGCGAGGTTACACATGGTTATGAGATCTCAACCTTCCCCCTATACCTCTAGCCAATGTAGAAAAGTAAACGCATAACAATACGCACATTAAAATTCAGTTCAAGAGAAGTCCGAATCCGATGTCAGAAGATGTAACAAAAGAAAATAAATAAAATGACAATAATACATAAATAACAATAGATTATGGTCATTTTTAACTCTTGTCTTTCATTTGGGCTTATATACTAATAGTATACAGAAGGTTTATATGCCTTTTGAACTCTCTTTTTTTTAAGGTGGTACCCAAAACCTTGACTAATATTAATTTGGTTCGTTTAGTTTTCATAAAATTTTGACATTTTTTTCTTTGACCCTTTGACAAAAATATAAAAAAAAATAAAAAATTTAAACCAACCACTTAATCAGAAAATTTTCGTTGGTTATAATGCATTTTGACAAACTATAATTTTGATCAACGTTTAGCTGATTTTTACAGAGTTATCTCCCTGTAGTGTTAGGTAACACCTTAAATATTTTTTTAAAGTGCTTTAGGTTATAACACAATGTTAACTGCTTTACCGCTGTACCCACATCTTTGACAATTTTGTCTGTTATGGTTGTTTGTTTTGCTTAATTGTTTTAGCATTATATTAAGACTGGCATTAGCTAGCTATAACATGTATAAATATAGGTTTAATCTTCAAATCTTTATTCTTTACATTTTGAATTTTCCTTGGAGTTCGGTACTTCTTACATTTAACTTTTTCTCGTATGTTTGTTTTTTTGCAAGCATCCATATTTAACATTATGGCAATACATATTTTTCGCAATCTGGCAACAGATACGGTTCATGTTAAGACAATCTCTAATGCCTATGATTAGAGCAAAAATCGAACTGAAGAATATTTGGTGAGTATTTTATATAATAAAACAGCAAATAAACCGAATGAACAAGTCAGAGAATAATGAAGGACAAAAACTAAAATAACACCAGGCAAATATGAATTGATATGTCGGGTATTACAATAATCAAAAGAATATTGCGGAAAAACATATTAAGGAAATTGCTCAACGGTTTATTAAAAATGGTCAGAACCATTGCAAATGAATACTGAATTAAAGATATAATATGTACAAACCATTTTGTTGAGATTTCCTTGAAGATTAATTGTATCGAATATTGCAACACGTTCATGTGAACTCAAGGCGCTAACTAATGCAATACCATTCTTGCTCTTCAATGGAAAACCATCAATTGTCCAAGTCACACTGTACTGCTAAAAAGTAAATTGTTTGAGCGCAATTCAAAAACAAATAGTATGCGATACGAAAATGGAGAGGGGGGTTCGTACAAAAATTTAAAGAGTTACACAATTTGTTTTTGTCTGAATTGACGTTAAAAATTAATAAATAAAAGTATTTGGTAAAATAACTTTTTCTGCTGTATCGGAATAATTTTGTTATCGCACTGTTGAACATATTCCTGAATTGGTACAAACATTTTCTGAATGAAATGTTGCTAAACCTGTTTTTAAACTATTTTAACCTTTATCATGTATGACGGTTGTTTAATATGATATCCAGATTTTGACCTAATACATCCGTTGTCTTTTAGTTAAGTGTTGTGTGTACTGTTGTTCGTCTGTTCATCATTTTTTTTAAATATGGCGTTGTCAGATTTTTTAAAGCATATAAGTTTGAATGTTCCTTCGTAATTATTCGCATCTCCTACGCACTCGTCATCACGGTGATAGAGAAAAAACTGATCGAATCGAATTAAAAATAATGTGTCCGGGTCATTCGTCTCAACTCGGCCGATTCCGTAGCGGATTCTACCGAGGATTGCTGAATGGTGTCCGGGTAGGTTTTTATGTCTTCCTGTAGAATGTTACATTGGGAAATAGTACGTGACAAGCCGTCTCATAGCGTCAGTCTTGTACATAGCAGGGAGATAATTTTCATATCACATTTACATAACATGTTCACCCCTTGAATATGCACATTTATAGCTGACTATGCGGTATGGGCTTTGCTCATTGTTGAAGGCCGTACGGTGACCTATAGTTGTTAATGTCTGTTTCATTTTGGTCTTTTGTGGATAGTTGTCTCATTGGCAATCATACCACATCTTCTTTTCTATATACATCAGTTTACGGCTGGACGTATAGCGTCCGTCTACATCATAATCATCATCATCATAATCATCATAGTCTTATATTGACAATATTCGGGTAAGAAACTCTAGCAGACATAATAGGTTCGAAAAACTAAGAATTCTCTTATCCCAGGCATAGATTATTATTGTCATATTTGGCACAACCCTTTAGAATTTTTGATCCTCAATGTTTTTCAACTTTGTACTTGTTTGGCGTTGTAACTATTTTGATATAAGCGTCACTGATGAGTCTTATGTAGACGCAACGCGCGTCTGGCGTACAAAGTTACAATCCTGGTACCTTTGATAACCACTGATGTGGAGAAAAATTGGATCCACAAGCCAAAACTATGTAAACATACATTACTGACAATTACCATAGTTGACTCAAAAATTCAAACAAATAAAAAAATAAATGCAACATAGACCCTTACAAAACATGCAAAAAGTTATTGAAGTTATAGTAAATTTGACAAAACAAGTGTATTAGTAAAATATTGTTAAAGACGCGAATAAAATGTGTGTGGTCGATAACACATACCGTATAGAGAAAACATATCCTTGATAGAATACAAACTATAGTATAAAATAAGATATTGTGAGATGGACGAAATTGACCTTCAGGGTCCGTGTATATCTGCGTCCAATCGTTTTTTGTTTTGAAATATCAAAAACAAAAAACAAAAAACGAAAGTGTTTTCATTTTTCGTTTTTGATTTCTTAAAAACCAAAATGAAAAACAAAAGTGTTTTCGTTTTTCGTTTTTGATTTCACAAAACAAAAAACGAAAAACAAAAGTATTTTCATTTTTCAATTTTGATTTCTCAAAAACTAAAATCGAAAAATGAAAGTGTTTTCATTTTTCATTTTTGATTTCACAAAAACTAAAAACGAAAAACGAAAGTATTCAATTTATTTTTCCCCACACTGTTTAATTGTCATTCAAAAAATGACAATGTTGTCATTTGTCATTCATTTAAAGGTCGTTAAAATATACATGCACAATTGTCATTCAAAAAATGACAATGTTGTCATTTGTCATTCATTTAAAGGTCGTTAAAATATACATGCACAGCGGTTGTCAGATCAATATTATTTTAATCGAAGAAAATGTCGACGGATGCAAAAGTCTTTATCAATCTTTACTTTTAAGTTTGAAGAGGTTAATCTAAGATGATAATACAGAAGCATAACTAGCCTCTTTTACAAATTAAGCAAACTATATATTGTTGGCGAGGGAAGGGCTCAAGGACCCGAGAAGAACTGGAAAAAATGATACAAAATCCTTCAGACACTTTCTCAATCTAAAGCGCAAGTTTTGTTTTATCTATTTTATTATGTTCTGGTCTCGGAACAAAATATGTAGATACAGTGTAAGACTTCTAGTATTTACATGTATGAACAATATCAAAAGACATATGTAGGATGAAGAAAAAAATAATGTAATCCACAAAGTCAAGTGTGTGGCTGTTGTTAGTTTAAACATATTTATTAATAGTGGATTGGAAATTTTCTCCCTGTAACGGGGATCGAACCAGGAACTTATGTTTTTGTAGTACGATGCACTAACCTATGTTACTTTGTATAATGAGGATCAATAGTCTAGTTCCTCGTTCAGCTCCTTTCAAGATGAAGAACAGGAATAAAAGCCCTGTTCATTAATAATTTGTATTTTTTCTATATTGTGTGCGATTTTGTCCCGTGTACATTTACTCCACATATTTTTATTTTCTATTTAGGACCTGGACACGGCTCAATGCTAGTTTAGCCCTCCAATGTTAAAGGTCATATGTTTTTTTTCTTAATTATTTGATGCCGTGGGGTTGGGATTTTTAGCTTTAATGTAAACCATGTCCGGTTTTTAACTTATATTTACAGCAAAGATAGCCAGTTTTGTGTTCTGTAATATACTGTTAAAGTTTGATTTTTCATGTCCGGTAGCATCGTAACTTCTCAAAATATCTTCCGAACAATATCTGGACATCGGTGTCGTGGGCATGTACAATTGCCAAACCACACATGAACGTTCTTTAGTCTTCGTAGATCTATTCCAACTTGAAGTCTTTTTGAGTCTACGACAAGGAGAACATGATATTTTATACCATTGAATATTGAAGCCATAGTCATGAAGATCGATTACTTGATTGGTGTTCCGTTAACGTAGCCGCAGAACAAAAACGCGATCGAGAGCTACTTTTGAATATTTCTACAATTTTAAGTAGTTTTCCACTCACAAACACAATAATATTTTCAACATTTATAAAAATATTTTTTTTTTACACTTTTTTATTTTTATGTTGTTTAAAAATATCAATTTGACTTGAATTTTGGATCCCGCTAACATGTTTAAACCCCCCCCCCCCCCATTCAAAATGTATG